>NC_025996.2:112197517-112293568 GCF_000442705.2 Elaeis guineensis
TAGGGCATTTCTACCTCCTAGTCAAGGTTTCGAAACTGTTATGATTTCAGTTTCTTTAGAACCAAATGAATTTTGATTCAGCGGTATTAGTGGTTTCAGTTCAAAATCTAATAGAAAAAAAATCTACTCTTCATTGGAGGACAGAAAGCAGACTACTGCCTAAAGCTAAAAGCAGAGCGTGTAATTAAACACCATTATCAGAAGTCAAAGTACCTTATTATTATTAATAAAAAGATTATTCCTAAATGTTAGGGCCCACTTGGCATTGCTCTTGTTTTCTGTTTTTGTTTTCAAAAACCCAAGAAGGAAAATGAACTATACTTAACAACATGTACGGCAAAAACGTTTTGTTTCTCCAAATTGTTATGTAAATTCTTAAAAGCTTTTTGAAAGCAGAGTTATTTCTTTCAAATGATGAAATCAAAAGCAAGGATAGCAGAAGATTTATGCAAATGATATCTTCCACATTAATCTCTATGTGATATTTCACATGGAGGTTAATGCGGAACAGAACTTATAATCTTGCATCAGTACATGGACATCAAAGAAGTGCTTGAGCATCCATCAAACTAGTCAAAATAAACTAGCGATTCTATCAAAAACTCAAGAATACAAGAAGATGGAATATGAACAGCAACAACATGTCCTTCCTTCAAGAGGAATGATATTAGATGTTAACAAAGCAAAGACTACCAGCATCATGTGTTTGTTGTTTCCTGCCATTAAGAACTTCCTTGGTCATTCTTTTATTCTTTTTTCACGTTTCTATGTTCTGTTAATACAAAATTATATAAAGAAGAACCAAATCATCATTGTTTCAAGATTTAGTGAAATCATCTTTCTTTAAGATTTAGACAAGAAGGATAAAATCAAGAAGATTCATCTCGCACCTGTTCTTCAGAATCTTTGTTGTACATCTCCAGGTCAGCGCAGCGGTGTTCTAATCTTTTCATTTCATTCTCAAGCATGTCACAGGCGTATCCTACATCATGCTGCTCCTGGATGCATTCCTTCAATGCCTCGTTGATCACCCTCACTTCAGCCTATCACGGCTCCCATACACAAAAAAAAAAAAAAAAAAAAAAAAAAAAAAAAAAGCCAAAAGATCTCAATAAGCAAGAACCTTTGAAGTGCAGAAAGAAATCAGAAGGCAAGAAAAATAATCCAAGGTCATTGTGGGAGAAGGAAAGCCAACCTCGCGATGTTCCATGTGCAGGCCTTTCGGCTGCCAGCGTTCCTCCAGGGCAGAGAGTTCATTTTCGAGGCCAGCACGGGCTTGCTCGCAGTCGAGGAGCTTGGACTGCATGTATTCTGTGAACGATCTTTCTCGAGAGAGCTCCATTGCCGAGATGGTTGATAACCAAGAAAACCGCAGAGATTGGATCTTCTAAGCTCCAAGAATGAATGCAGGGAGTGGTGGGTTCAACAAGAGATGCCGCGGGGGGAGAGATAGAGAGGGTTAGGGGGAGTGACGGAGAACAGCCTTTTCTTTTCTTTAGAAACCCAGATAACAGGAATGAAGAAGCTCTGCGCCCAAGAGAGAGGGAGACGGAGAAGACGTACGGACGGCGAAGGGAGAGGCATTTGTGTCGGGCGGAGCAAGGAAAGCAAGGGTTTACATAAAGCAAATCGAGGTTTAGCCGTTAGTACCCAATTTAAGTCCGGAAGGGTCCATCAGAAATTATTGCTCGGGCCACGCTCCAGGTGGATCGGCCAAGTCCCACGGTGAATAACACGCCACGTGAACCCTTGTACTTCACGACCTCCAATGTTTTATACTTTTGTTTGGCTGTCAGGGCACTCAAGGGCTATCAATATTATTTCATATATTAATAATATTTTGTTTTGGACGGGCATTGTTATATGTACCCAGGTGCATACCAAGAACAAACCTCAAATTGGGGTTTTGTATATTACACAAAGAGCCAAGTGGTTTATTCGAGGCTTTAATGCCCATTGCGATCCGAGTAGTCCAATTAAAACCTGATCTATATTCGCCTAAGATACTCGCATGGTATGTAAAGCTTTATTAGTTACATAGTTAAAATTTTTAATAAATTAACGTCTTTTATATAAAATATCAGAAAGTAAAATAGAGAAATTAAAAAAGGAAGCTTATGGATGATAACCCGTAGATCAAGCATCCCAGAATATATGGGTTTTGCATCAGTGTCCCATCTCTTTTCGGGCCATTCATCATATCTTGCTTGACGGTTACGAAGAATCTCTTGCATAAATGTTTAATAATAGTTATGGAGATGGAAGTTCTAGAGACACAACCTTCAAATTTTTTCCCCACGCTCCAGCCAAACCAATCGATAAAGAAGCCTAATAAAACATATATTCTCTTTCTCCATAGTGGAAACAAATCCCTTCTAATTATAGGGTATGAAATAAAAGAATATTAGGTTTCCTTCTTAACGAAAAAAAAAAAAAAACTTTTATTTCTCTAAGATAACCCAATATTCTTCTAGAGAAGATAGAATGACCTAGATCTTTGACCAAAAAAATAATTGGGTAAAAAATTTTGACAACAAAGATATGTATACATCTTCAAGAATAAAGAAGAAATGCAAAACTACTAAAAGATATCCACTACTTGTTGAAAAATGCATATATGATATCATTATTTCACCCAACCAACCTATTTGACATAATTAAATCTGTTGCCACTAAAATCTGAAACTTAATCGGAAAGGTTGGAGCGGTGATGCATCCTTCTAAAAAAGAATCCTACAAGACAAGTTCTAACTGGAATTAGCTCCGATGGAGATCCTTCGATCCTCAAATTAGAAATTAGAGAAACATATAAGGAAAGAGTGTAGGAAGACTATTTGCGCATGTACCTTAGGAGGTCCCCTAACGATCTTTTTGTAGGCGAAGGTTGAAAGACTATTTTAGGCAGGTTATGTGACCGATTTAGACATGATGTGGTGAAATATTCGATCGAAATTTTTAAGATCGGATGGTTACACCTGCCTTATTAGTTCTGAAACCATCGTGGGCATCTTTGAAATTTGAAATAAGGACGTGAATTGAGTTGGATCGGCTTCTTTCGTTGAGACCTCGATGTAGTTCGAAAGAGATAGATACTGAAGAAAAGAAGCGGCTGGAGTCAACTACATTCAGTAAGATAAGACTGATGAAGGATGAAATATGTCTACAGCTGAAGTCAGAGGTCGATCAATTTAGACATCCGGTTATATGCAGATGCTAGACAGATGTCAGATGTTGATTATCATGGACACTAGGATAGGCTTGATATCAAAGTTGGGATGAGCTCGAAGTTAGGACCGACTGATCCCCAATGTTTTGCTTATAGGATTCTCTGGGAGTTAAGGATCGTCAGGGGCCAAAGCTGGGATTGGGAGGTCCCAAGTAGTACATTGGGTGACTTTAGATGTTTCTTATATGATATAGGAGAAACATATTCCTTTGGGATTAGACAGATCTATTCCTAACTATGTTGTGACATCGATCTTACATATCATATCGTCTGTCCTTCTATTAATCCATATTTTTGGTCTTAGTAACCAATTTTCTGCCAACATATGCCCCCTACTCTCAAGTTCGACACGGACAAAGGAAGTACATGAGTTTAAATTTATCGAAGACATATTGTCCTTCCCACCGAAATGGCGCTCATGGTTCTTTGGAGAACGAATGGTCATATCAGCAAGTCATCATGACTGGGAGGTGGTTGGTGGAATTCAAAAAATAATATACCTTGTTTTCCACATAAATCATTAATGGGCCGACTGACGTCTCCTATATGCTAACAAAATTATGTCAGTATCAGTCATCGGATAATTGAATAGGATTCGATGTCCAAATAGTTCCGATCTTCTATATCTATAAAAGGAGATGGTGTTTCCTACCTTCTTCCTTCACATTTTCAGACTCTTCCAAGATTTTTCTTTTTCTCTTTTAGTTTTCTACTCCACTCTGAGAGCTTTTTCAATCGCTAACGACTCCTTTTTGAAAGGTTTTGGTGTCAGACCGGAAGCACGGATTTCAAAGCAATTATTATGAAATCATAAAATCAAAACCTAACTCCAAGATCACCTTAACAGAAATTAAACCATATAATATGCATTAATATCATAATATAAGATATAGAAACATACCTCTTATCGCTAGACCCTAATTTGTGCTCAGTTGCCGGCAGCAGTCCGTCAGGGTTTCCACCAGGTGCCCACGCATTCACCCTCCAACGTTGATCCACACGGGGACTCGATCAACCCACTAGCATCTATTTAAATATTCTCTATAATTAAATTCTAATTTATCAGAATTTAAATACAATTTGGGCAAACCTCCTTTCTTGGCTTTGCTGTCACACTATTGGACATTTTCTTGCCTTCCTTTCTTGCTCCTTGTCACCTTAATTTTTATTCCAATTCTCTAAGCCTTTTTGGGAGACTTATTGTCCTTTATCAGGACTTTGTCTAGGCTAGAGAAGAAGAATAAAGAAAATTGGACAAGAAGAGTCTATTGTAAGAAAGAAGGAAGAGTTTGGAATGAGCGATGACTCCTCGGCGTACACCCCTATTTATATTGCACGTAGGGGTGCAAACCAAAACATCTCACGCCCACTCACTCCTTATCTCATGCCTCCTTTCTATTTCTCATGCCCCATAAGTTGTAGAATGCCATGTGTACATCAAACTTGGGTTGAAGAGATGCCTTGAGACAGAAGGACTCTTCGTACTCAATTACGGTGTTCACATGAGAAGTCGCAATGTTTCTCTTATTGGCGCCATCAACCCATGCCTTTGGATCTGGAAGGAAGCCCATCCAATGGCCAAGATAGAGGGCACCAACTTCAGGAAGGGCACAAGAGATAAGGGGTGTGGAACAATTCAAAACTTATCTCCCCATTTGAATTTGTCCAAGGGGTGCTTCCAAGGGGTGGCGCATGGATTTAAATCCTTATCTCTTCTCCTAATTTTTCTATGAGGAGTTTAATACTCAGAAGGACTCTTAGGTGCCTCCTAAGACTTCTAAAACCTTTTGTAGAATAAAAGCCATGGAGAAAAAATAGATAAAACCATGTTAAGGGGCGCCAACTCCCATCCATACGCCATGTGGCACATGCGCATGGATTTAAATCCTTATCTCTTCTCCTAATTTTTCTACGAGGAGTTTAATACTCAGAAGGACTCTTAGGCACCTCCTAAGACTTCTAAAAACCTTTCGTAGAATAAAAGCCATGGAGAAAAAATAGATAAGACCATGTTTTAAGGTGGCACCAACTCCATTCATGCGCCATGTGGCACATGCGCATGGATTTAAATCCACACGCCAAGAGAAAAATTATTAGGCATGTGGTTCTCTGGTTTTTGGCACCCAACAGTAAGCCCAATCAGAATACTTCAAACCCATTTCAAGACCAAATCCAATTTGGCTCAAATTGGTTCTAAATTAGCCCAAATCGGAACCCGATACGAATTCGATTCGAATCTAAATGCTAGGGTTTGCAACATGTGCTAGCATGTTCAACTTGCAAACATGGTTTAATCAAATTAAACCCATGATTAATTTTCTTTGTGTGTGATCCATTGGGTTCCACATCAAGCCAGCAGTGAGTCCAGATGCAATTTGACCTAATTTGGTTAGAACACAATCGAGCCAATTTAGGTCAAATCTAGCTGACCCGTTTCGATCAATCAGAAAGTTTTTAATTAACGATTGAATTAAATTTTTAATTCGATCAAACTTACAAGACATGATTGACGTCTAGCAATGTATCATGTCTACCTGAAAGATATGAAATTTTGATAAAAATATCAAAAATATCCTTCAGTGAAAAATTACCGTGCAACTTGATCTTACGATCATTCTACATCTCGAATATAAGTTTGGATATGAAAAAATATCAAACCCAATTTTATATTCATATTTCTCTCAATTAGATAATAATGATTCGATTTATGAAACATTAAAAACTATTTTTAATTTTTTATAATGCTCTGATCAAAGTCTTCTTGAATCATTATTCGATCGAAGCAGATAGGATGTGATCTCCTCTTACTAGGAGTGATCGTTTTCATATTGACCTACTCACAACCTTCATAAGTAATCCACCATATCAGAACACCCCATACATGATTAAATCATGAATGAGTATGATCCAAAATATGGATTCATGCTTATAAGGTTCTATAGCAGTCTCAGGTCAAAAGATTTACATACACAATTTCCACTATAAGAAACATCTGTTGACATGTAGATAAGACTCCATCAGATGTTCTTTAATTGGATCAATTCAGTGAACTCATTCTCTAATGAGCACTTCATCCTCATATTAGTATCATACACAAGCAATTGTAAGATCAATTATCCTCTACATCGAGCATACACAGGATGTACCAGTCTTATCGAAAATATTGATCCCCTACTCAATGTTCCATCGACTAAGAATATTTAAAATTAGGGTTTTAAGGTTTTAGGTCTCACTGGTATGATCGCATCATAACCCTAAAACCATAGCCCTGATTTATGAGGTTCATCATAAATAAAAAAATAAAACACAGCATATGATGAACTAAATATCTTTATTTATTTAAATATAAGTACATGAGTTGTCAGGAGACAAAAGAATATCCATCAAATTACATATTTTGATTGGCTTATAGGGCATATTCCTTTCAATCTCCCACTTGCACTAAAGCCAATCATCCTTATATTTCAATCCTATACAATCGAGGTGGCGATCAAACTGTTGCTATGGTAAAGCTTTAGTGAATGGATCCGCTATATTGTTCTTTGTGTCTACTTGTTCAATAATAACATCTTGTCTTTCAATTATTTCATGAACGAGATGGAAGCCTCTCAAAATGTGCTTGGATTTATGGTGAGACCTGGGTTCCTTTACTTGAGCAACTGCTCCAGTATTATCACAATAAAGTGGTATTGGATTCTCAATTTCAGGAACAACACCCAATTCAGTGATGAACTTCTTCATCCAAATAGCTTCCTTGGCAGCTTCACTTGCAGCTATGTATTCTGCCTCTATGGTTGAGTCAGCTACAGTCTGCTGCTTAGAACTCTTCCAACTTACTGCTCCACCATTCAAAATAAAGACATACCCTGAAATGGATTTGCTATCATCTGGGTCTGATTGAAAACTAGAATCAGAGTATCCTTCTAGTTTAAGATCAGATCCACTATATATTAGAAAAATATCCTTAGTCCTTCTTAAGTACTTTAGAATATTTTTTATAGCCTTCCAATAATCCTCTCCTAGATCAGCCTGAAATCTACTGGCTATGTCTAAGGCATAAGCTACATCAGGCCTGGTACATAACATAGCATACATTATTGATCCTACAGCCAAAGCATAAGGAATAAAACTCATTCTATTTCTCTCTTCAGGTGTCTTAGGAGACATCTTCTTAGAGAGATGTATGCCTTGACTCATGGGTAAGTAACCTCTTTTACTCCCATCCATACTGAACCTTTTCAGTATTAAGTCAATGTACTTAGACTGAGATAAGCCTAGCATCCTTTTAGATCTATCTATATAGATCTTAATTCCAAGTATATAGGATGCTTCCCCCAAGTCTTTCATGGAAAACTTATTGGATAGCCATAATTTGACTGTTTGTAACATTGGGATATCATTCCCAATAAGGAGTATATCATCTACATACAGAACCAAGAAAATTAAAGCACTCCCACTAGTCTTCTTATACATACAAGGTTCATCCACATTCTTAATGAAGCCAAACTCTTTAACTGTTACATCAAAGCAGATGTTCCAACTCCTTGAGGCTTGCTTTAATCCATAAATAGATTTTTTAAGCCTGCATACCTGATTTGGTCTATCATTTGAGACAAAACCCTCTGGCTATGACATGTAGACCTCTTCTTCTAGAAAACCATTCAAGAAAGTGGTCTTAACATCCATTTGCCATATTTCATAATCATAGTATGCTGCTATTGCAAGCATAATCCGAATAGATTTGAGCATGGTAATAGGTGAAAAAGTTTCATCATAATCAATATCCTGTTTTTGCCTGAAACCTTTAGCTACCAATCTAGCTTTATAGGTTTCTATTTGACCATCTGCTCCAATCCTTTTCTTATAGACCCATTTGCACCCAATAGGGTTTATCCCTTCTGGTGCATCAACCAAAATCCATACTTTATTGGTGTACATGGAGTCCATCTCGGATTTCATGGCATCCTGCCATTTGTCTGAGTCCTTACTCATGAGAGCTTCTGTATAGGTCAAAGGTTCGTCATTCTCAATGACTTGGGCTTCATTATTCTCAATAATGAACTCATACCTTATAGGTACATATCGTACCCTATCTGACCTATGGATAGGAGTTATGTATTCTGGTTCTTCCTTATTTATGTAAATATTTGATTGAGAAATATCTATTTATTTTTTTTAAATTTTATTAATTTCAATATTTCTCTCACTGTCTCTTTCTAGGATAAATTTTTTCTCCATGAAGGTGGCATGCCTACTTACAAATACCTTTTGTTCAGTAGGGTGGTAGAATAGATATCCTATAATATCCTTAGGATATCCTATAAACAAATATTTATCTGCTCTAGCATCTAGCTTATGTCCAAAATTTCTTTTGACATATGCTGAACATCCCCATATCTTAAAATATTTAAGATTGGGTTTCTTACCTCTCCATATCTCATATGGAGTGCTAGATACAGATTTAGAAGGTACTCTATTCAAGATAATTATTGCGGTCTCTAAAGCATGACCTCAGAAAAAAATAGGCAACTCAGTGAAGCACATCATGGATCGCACCATATCTAATAAAGTATGGTTCCTTCTTTCGGCTACACCATTTAATTGTAGCGTATAAGGAGGTGTCCATTCAGAGATAATTCTCTTTATCTTAAGATGGTCTAAAAATTTATTGGATAAGTATTCTCCTCCTCGATCAGATCAAAGAATTTTTATATTTTTTTCAGTTTATTTTTTGACCATACTTTGATACTCTTTGAATTTATCAAAAGCTTCGGATTTATGTTTCATAAGATACACATATCCAAACCTAGATAAATCATCTGTAAATGTAATAAAATAAGAGTATCCACCTCTGGCCTGGGTTATCATAGGACCACATACATCTGTATGTACAAGTCCTAACAACTCGTTTGTCCTATCTCCATATCCACTAAATGAAGTCTTGGTTATTTTACCTATGAGACATGATTCACAAGTTCCTAATGATTCATAATTATAAGGATCAAAAAACTTTTCTTTGTATAACTTGTTAATCCTAGTCTCACTGATATGATCAAGTCGACAATACCAAAGTAAGGTATTATTTATATTATCTCTCTTACGTTTTCTATTTTTATTAACATAAAAAATATTATCATTCAAACATAGAGTCAACAAACCATTGTCAAAAATGCCATGGCAAATTATTTCATTAGAAAAATTAATCAAGTAACCATTGCTCATTACAAATATTTGATATCCTTGTTTTATCAACAAGGGTACAGATACAATATTTCTAATGATCTTAGGCATGTAATAACAATTTGTTAGCTCTAAGATCTTTCCAAAAGAAAACTTCAAGATATTTATCCCTACAGCTTCTGCTTGGATAGACTCTCCTCCAGCACCATAGAGCTCGAAATCTCCCTTCCTCAAACTTCTAATTTTCTGCAGCCCCTGCAATGATTTGCAGATATGAAAACCACAGGTGGTATCCAATACCCAAGAATTTGAAATGGAAGAATTCAATGATAATATTGTATGTATCTCATACATACCTTTTGGTGCATTATTTGCACCATTCTTCACTGTTGCAAGGTAAATCTTGCAATTCCTTTTTCAATGACCTGTCTTGCCGCAGTGAAAGCAGGTTGACTGTCCAGAGGTCTTCTTTCCTTTCTTCCTCTTATTTATTACACCTTTAGGGTTCAGCCTCCTTTTAGAACCTTTTTGCCTGCCTTCTTCTTGGAGATCCCATCCACAAGAAGAAGAGGAGCCTTATCCTTCTTGATATGGTTCTCTGCTGTCTTGAGCATATGTAACAGCTCAGGCAAGGAAGAATTCAGTTTGTTCATATGATAGTTCACGACAAACTGAGAAAATGATTCTGGGAGTGATTGCAGGATTAGATCCTGACTCAACTCTTCATCTATAACAAAACCTAATTGACCTAATCGAGTGATCAGGTCAATAACCATCAAAACATGATTTTGTACGGATGACCTCTCTGCCATTCTGACACGAAATAACTGCTTACATATCTCATATCTAGCAGTCCTACTCTGTTCCCCATAAAGCTCTTTTAAATTGAGTAATATGAAATGAGTGTCCATGCTATCATGCTGCCTCTATTGGGAATAGTGTCCCAAAGCTAATCGTCAGCCTGTTGACGGTTGTGCTCATTTTTGTATATGTACATGAATTATGAATTAATAAAAATTATTTTGGTATTTTTCATCATAAAATGTTTCATCTTCTAATGAACTCCTATGTTGTGGTGAAGTCCTTAGGACTTTTTAGACTCGACAAAGGAGGATTTATCGTTGAGTCCTTAAATCTGTTCGTGATCAAATGATACGTTGTTACCAAGGATGACAATGTTTATCAAGCATAGGTCGTTGTATGCCATATAGGTTGGTTGTCCTCTTAACCAATGAGTGTGGAGACACTGGTATGGCATACAGGTGAGATATAAGGGTACATCTGCACTGAACATGACCAACTCTGGAGCTATTTCTACTGTCAAGATTTACTCCGATGGAATATGGGTATAAATGTCCCTCCGACCTGAGACCGCTACGGTGACTTGTAAGCAACTCACTGCACTTAGGCACTGGACTACCTGAATTTCTAATTTAGTGACGGAAGACTGCTGGGTGTAGTCAAGTACTTGACTTATCGATGCGTGTGTCAAGATGGAATTGACCACTTTCGTTTAGGAGCTGTATACAGTCGTGTTTCAATTTAGCAAAACCTTGGCCAGGGTAGTCTTTGTGAGGAGTCACAGGACTGTTTAAGTTAAGCACGATTCGGATGATCTAATCAAGGTTGACAGTTTAACCCTGAGTCGTCCTAAACACAGAGGTCAAAAGGATGAATTATACAGTAACTATATTCACGTAAGTTCTGAGTGTTGCGATTGTAACTATTCGACCTATCTGGTCATGGGTACCATTGCTGGATGGTCACTTCGATTAGTATAGGAATTGGTTCCTGTGCTACCGGCTTAGGTTCGAACCTACGGGGTCACACACATTAGAGGTTCCTATCTGATCTGATGGCTGATGAAGAGTCCTAATGCTCGTGGACTATGAGTCCTACGTGTCTGGGACTCTGTGATCGAGAATCAAGATTCTCTGATCATGAGTCCCACACATTTTGGATATCGGGGTCAAGAGTCCCACTGGTTTGGGACTCTTCGATCAGGGTTACATATCGATGAATTCTGATGCCCGATTACCCATCGAATTTGGACTCAATATTTATGAGAGGTTTAATTAGTGATTTGATCACTAATTAACTCAATTTGATTGAGTAATTATTTTTGGATCAAGTCCTGTTGGTGCAAAAATCTGCTTGCGCCGGAGAAGCTGGAGTCGGGGAAGCCGCGGTCGCCGTCGGGACCTGCAAGGGAAGTCTAAACCGGAGGTGGGGTTGCTCCGGCAAGACCCTCCGACGCTCAAGTCAGTACCCTGCCTCAACAAAAATGGAGTGCTCGAACGGAGAATTTAGCAGAGTTTTGAGATAGGAAAAAGAGCTTAGAGAATAACGTATCTGGGTCCACCCTTTTATAGGCGGAGGAGGCGATGGATTGATGGCGACGTTTGTAACCGTCTGGTAGTGGGCCGCCCATGGTCAGGGAAATTGATTGCAAAGGATAGTGGAGTAGGCGCGTGGCCACCGTCGTGGCTTGCCATGTGGAATCTGTTACGCGGAGTGGAGCAGCGTCCGTTGTCGTGACTCGCCAGCAGATGGGAGAATCGTGCGGAATCCGTCGCAGGAGGTGGAGCAGGTTCATGGCCGTTATTGTGGCCTGCCAGGGGGTAGTGGAGCTGTGCGGAGTCTGCCACAAGAAGTGGAGTAGGGCGGCGATGGCTACTGCGGCCTGTCAGGGAATGATGGGACTGCGCGGAGTCCGCCGCAGGAAGTGGAGCAGGGTCGTGGGTGGAGCCCGACTTCTGGGGGAGTCCGGGCGGAACCCCCCTCGGAGCTGAAGTTGGGGGCGGAGCTCGGCTCTCGTAGGAGTCCGGGCGAAGTCTGCTTGCGGCTGCAGTCGTTGGCGTCGAGGATGTAGCCTGGCTCCCTTAAGAGCCCGGTCGGAGCTGTGCTGTTGTCGGAGGCGGAGCCCGACTCCCGTAGGAGTCCGGACGGAGCTATTCTGATGTCAACGGTGGAGCCCGGCTCCCGTAGGAGTCCGGGCGGAGCTATTCTGATGTCGGCGGTGGAGCCCGGCTCCCGTAGGAGTCCGGGCGGAGCTATGCCACAATCAAAATTAGAAGTGAAGTTCGGCTCCCGTAGGAGTCTGGTCAGAGCTTACCCGCAGTTCATGTCGGAGGCGGAGCCCGGCTCCCGTAGGAGTCCGGGCGGAGCTATTCTGATGTCGGCGGTGGAGCCCGGCTCCCGTAGGAGTCCAGGCGGAGCTATCCTGATATCGGTGGTGGAGCCCGGCTCCCGTGGGAGTCCGGGCGGAGCTATTCTGATGTCGGCGGTGGAGCCCGACTCCCGTAGGAGTCCGGGCGGAGCTGTGCTACAATCAAAATTAAAAGTGAAGTCCGGCTCCCGTAGGAGTCCGGTCGGAGCTTACCCGCAGTTCATGTCGGAGGCGGAGCCCGGCTCCCGTAGGAGTCCGGGCGGAGCTATTCTGATGTCGGCGGTGGAGCCCGGCTCCCGTAGGAGTCCAGGCGGAGCTATCCTGATGTCGGCGGTGGAGTCCGGCTCCCGTAGGAGTCCGGGCGGAGCTATTCTGATGTCGGCGGTGGAGCTCGGCTCCCGTAGGAGTCCGGGCGGAGCTATTCTGATGTCGGCGGTGGAGCCCGGCTCCCGTAGGAGTCCGGACGGAGCTGTTCTGATGTCGGCGGTGGAGCCCGGCTTCCGTAGGAATCCGGGCGGAGCTGTTCTGATGTCGGCGGTGGAGCCCGGCTCCCGTAGGAGTCCGGGCGGAGCTGTTCTGATGTCGGCGGTGGAGCCCGGCTCCCGTAGGAGTCCGGGCGGAGCTGTTCTGATGTCAGCGGTGGAGCCCGGCTCCCGTAGGAGTCCGGACGGAGCTATTCTGATGTCGGCGGTGGAGCTCGGCTCCCGTAGGAGTTCGGGCGGAGCTATTCTGATGTCGGCGGTGGAGCCCGACTCCCGTAGGAGTCCGGACGGAGCTGTTCTGATGTCGGCGGTGGAGCCCGGCTCCCGTAGGAGTCCGGGCGGAGCTGTTCTAATGTCGGCGGTGGAGCCCGGCTCTCGTAGGAGTCCGGGCGGAGCTATGCTGATGTCGGCGGTGGAACCCGGCTCCCGTAGGAGTCCAGGCGGAGCTATCCTGATGTCGGCGGTGGAGCCCGGCTCCCGTAGGAGTCCGGGCGGAGCTATTCTGATGTCGGCGGTGGAGCCCGGCTCCCGTAGGAGTCCGGGCGGAGCTATTCTGATGTCGGCGGTGGTGTCCGGCTCCCGTAGGAGTCCGGGCGGAGCTGTGCTACAATCAAAATTAAAAGTGAAGTCCGGCTCCCGTAGGAGTCCGGTCGGAGCTTACCCGCAGTTCATGTCGGAGGCGGAGCCCGGCTCCCGTAGGAGTCCGGGCGGAGCTATTCTGATGTCGGCTGTGGAGCCCGGCTCCCGTGGGAGTCCGGGCGGAGCTGTTCTGATGTCGGCAGTGGAGCCCGACTCCCGTAGGAGTCCGGGCGGAGCTATTCTGATGTCGGCGGTGGAGTCCGGCTCCCGTAGGAGTCCGGGCGGAGCTATTCTGATGTCGGCGGTGGAGCCCGGCTCCCGTAGGAGTCCGGGCGGAGCTATTCTGATGTCGGTTCCGTCGAAGGTTTCAGCTGTGGGTATTTTATACCCAACACCAGTCCCCCTACTTCCGAGTTTGAATTTCAAACGGAGGAAGTACAGAGAGAGAGACACACAGCTGAAACTGTCCCTTCGAATCCTGTGCCCTGCCGCCCCCATATATTTTGGCATTAAATGAGTGCGTGCCGGAGTCTTTTCGAGTTGGAGTGGTACGAGGGGATGCTTCGAGAATCCCGCAGGTACACTGGCCTAGGTACGGCATAATTATGGCCCTGCCAACCGCCAGCCGCTTTTAGCCGCCTGTGAGGGGGAGTGGGACACGTGTTGGATGTGGATTGATCAGGGGGGATTTGCGATCGTTATGGCACCGGATCCCAGGGTCTATTTAAACCCGTCCTCTTCCTTCCAGGCACCCTATTCTATTTCTGAGTTTTTGCTGGTGTCTGCCTTCCCTTCGAGAGTTTTGCTCTAGCGAACGTTCTCTCGAGCCGTAGGCGCCTCCCATTCCTCGCTCCTCAGGTCGCCCAGAGCAACATAGGTTAGTGCCAACCTTCTTCTCTCCGCCTAGGGGCTTCTCCTCTCTTCGTTGCTTTCGTGCTCCCCTCTGAGTTAGCCTTCGGCGTCTCGCTCCCCTTTCGGTCTTATCTTTTTAGGGTCCCTTAGGCTCTCCCCTCGAAACTGTTCAGAATGTCCTCTGATTCTTCTGCTCCCGACAGTTCCGAGAGTTCCGCCACTTCAAACCCCCAGGCTCTCGTCTCTGTGGATGAGCCCGTGTCTGGGGCTGGGTCTCGCCCGGTTTTCACACCGGGCGCAATTCCCTGCTCGTCGACTCCGGACGAACTCCTTCTGATAAGAGTTCGGTATGGGGTTCCTCCGGAGTACGACCTGGAGCTTCCTGGCCCCTCTGACCGGGCCAGCGCTCTCCCTCCTGGTCGCTTCTGTCTGTATCAGGAGGTATTCCGCACCGGACTCCGGCTTCCGCTTCCTGCCTTCGTCGCCGCCTTCTTCCGTTTCTTAGACATTTCTCTCGCCTCGGTGGCCCCGAATTCCTTTAGGTTCCTGATAGGATTTCTGTCTCTCTGCCACATAGCCGAGGTCCAACCATCCCTTTCCTTGTTCAGGCATTTTTACACTTTCAAACGCCATCCTTCAGCGAAGGATTGGTGGTACTTCTCCCCCCAGTTCGGCAAGAAGGGGTTGCTGAAGGGCGCCCCTTCTTCGATTCACAATTGGAAGGGGAAATTTCTCTTCGTCTACTGCCCGACCCTGGAACTGGGTCTGCCCCTTTGGGGGTCTCTGAGGGACTCCATTCGCCGGGCTCCCAGCCTGGGAGAGGACGATCTCCAGGCCGCCCAGAGGCTTCTAAGTTATCCCGCTCCTTCCCTTCCTAACCTTCTGAGGGAGCAGCTTCTTTTCAACATCGGCCTGAGCCCCCAGGATCTAGCAAGTATTTATCTTTCTTTTCTTGCCTTCTTCTTCTTCTCTTTATTTCTTTCCTTCCCTCTCTTTTCTTCCTCTTTCTTTCTTTTTTTTTTTTTTTTTTTTGACTCTGGACTGATCGATGTCGCTTCTTCTTCTTCTTTTCTCCTTTTCTTTTTTTTTCTTTTTCTCTTTTTTTTTTCTTTTTTTTTTTTTTTTTTTTTTAGCAATGGACGCCGAAGCCACGTGGATGCTCGCCTAGGCTATGAGAGCCCAGAAGAGGAAGGGCACGGTGACCTCCGGCTCGACGAAGAGGGCCAGGGTGGAGGAGACGAGCTTGGCTGCGCCCGTCCAGGCGACCCCGGCCATCGACATTCCTTCGGATGCCGAGCCAGCGGCCCCCCGGGCTCCCTCAAGGAGCCCGCCGACTGGGGTCCCCATTCCGGAGGTCTGCCCCACGGAGGCACCCGCCGCGGGGAAGAAGAGGAAATCGGTGGCCCGCAGGGTGAGCAGCCACCGAGCCGCCGCAGACGAGTCCGTCTGTTCCGAGGGGGGATCGGAGAACCCCTTCAACGACAAGGCTCTGATCAGGCGGCTACTCGACGGCTGCATTCTGTCCGATGTCGTGGAGAGGATCGACCGCGCCGATCCCGAGCAGCGGGCCTGGGACACTTTGGGGTCCTTTCTCAAGGTAAGCGGATGTTTATTTGCATGGTTGCTTGGTCTTTGTGGTAATTCTCTATCCGACCTTGCAGGTCGGGCACCAGCTCTTCGCCTATGTCGAGGCGTCGGGCCGCATGAGAAGGGACCTTCTTCGGGCGGAGGAGTGCTGCCAGGACGAGGTTGCCCGTCTTCAAGCGAAGACGGCCGAGGTGGCCGCCCTCCGGGAGGCCCTGGAGAGAGAGAGGCAAGATCGGGAAGAGGAAAGACAAGCCCGGGAGGAGGAGAGAAAAGCTTGGAGGAGTCGGCGAGGAAGGCGGAGGCTGAGGTCGCCCATCTAGCCGAGCAAACTCCGGTTCTGGTCTCGGAGGCCAGGACCCTTGTGGTGGAGGAGTTCAAGGCCTCTGCGGAGATGAGGGAGCTGAACGTCCAGTTCGGCCTGGAGGCGTTCACCAAGGGGTTCGAGCTCAGCCGAGAGAGGGTGGCCAGCAGATACCCCGACCTTGATCTCGATTTTTTGGAGGAGTCCGACGACGAGGCCGCCCCTTCGTCCGCCGCAGTCGCAGTCGCACCCCCCGCGCCGAGCTCTCTACCCCCTGCCCCCGAGGTCTGAGACCTCCGATCTTGTATCTTTCTTTTGTCGCCATACTTCCTTTCCGTTTGTATCCAAAATCAATCAATAAAGTCGAATTTCTTATTGTGGATGGTTTTTTCTTTCCTCTGCTCCTCCTTTTCGGCCTTTCTTCTTGTAATGAGTCATTCTCTGATGTTTGCATCTTCCGATGGCAGTGCCCCGCCGAAGCACTCCCCTTGCCCCTGGGGGTCCCGCTGAAGTCAACTATCCAACGGTTGAAAAAGGAGGTCCTCCACCTGATGAAGAAGTTGAAGAAGTCGGAGGGCGAGCTCCGCCAGGCAAAAAAATGCTATTCCGAGGCCGCCGCTGAGGCCGCCTACTTCAGGAGTCTCCAAGTGAAGGCAATCATGGACTACAGCCGGAGGAAGGCGAACTTCACGAAGGAGCTTGAGGAATGCACGAAGAGCGCCAGCGACCGAACTTGGGCTCAAGAAGCCAGGATCAGCGCCCTTAAAGTGGAGCTGTCAGCTGCGAAGAGGAGGATCGGTCAGCTGGAAGGAAGCTCATCCCGGGCCCTGGTGCGGGTTGATGATGAACAAAAATGGTCGCAGAAGGTCTCCGTCCTCCAGAAGCAGCTTCAAGATGCTGAGATGAGCCACGACGTGCAGCGGGCCAGTTGGCGCCGGCAAGTGGAAGAGTACAAAAGGAGATTCCGGCAGGCGGCGGACGAGGTCCTTCGTCTCTAGAGGCAGCTGGTTACCAGGGCGCAGCTTACTAACGCCCAAGATACCAAAGAGCTCCAAGCCCTGAGAGGCACCATCGAGGGGATTTCTGTCTCCCTTGGGGAGAAGACAGCCGAGCTGCAACAAGTAAAAATCCAACTGGGGCTTGAGCGGAAGGCCGTCGCAGATGCAGAAGCGGAGTCCGAAGTTTTGCGGAAGTGGCATCGGGAAGCAGAGGCTGAGAGCCGGCGACTTCGTCAGGCGCTCCAGGATGCGCTGCGAAAGAAGAAAGAACTAGAGGAAACGGTGGAGAGCCTGAGGCAGTCCTGGTTGAGGGATGGAGGTGGCAACTCTAGGTCGGAGGAAGCAGGGCCTCCTTAGAGCCCCTTTGTAGTTTTTTTTTTTTTTTTTTTTTGTCCTTCTTTCTCTGGCCGTTCTGGCTTTGTAGTGCGTATATCGAAAATAGAAAAAAGAGCATTTTGTGTTACCTTGTTCATGCGTAGCGCTGATATTGTCGTTTGTTGGACCTTTCTTGTCGTTTGGCTTGTTCGACGTAGATGTCGCCGTGGGGGGGGGCTCTTTCCTTTCATCCGATCTTGTTACGCGGCCGAGTTTCGCCACCATCGTTGACCCTTGCTGCTGAAGTGGCGATTGGAGCCCGGCTCCCGTAGGAGTCCGGGTGAAGTCTTTCTTGGCAGCGGAATCCGGCTCCCGTAGGAGTCCGGGCGAAATCTTTCTTGACGACGGAACCCGGCTCCCGTAGGAGTCCGGGCGAAATCTTTCTTGGCGATGGAACCTGGCTCCCGTAGGAGTTCGGGCGAAATCTTTCTTGGCGACGGAACCCGGCTCCCGTAGGAGTCCGGGCAAAATCTTTCTTGGCGACGGAACCCGGCTCCCGTAGGAGTCCGGGCGAAATCTTTCTTGGCGATGGAACCCAGCTCCCGTAGGAGTCCGGGCGAAATCTTTCTTGACGGCGGAACCCGGCTCCCGTAGGAGTCCGGGCGAAATCTTTCTTGGCGACGGAACCCGGCTCCCGTAGGAATCCGGGCGAAATCTTTCTTGGCGACAGAACCCGGCTCCCGTAGGAGTCCGGGCGAAATCTTTCTTGGCGACGGAACCCGGCTCCCGTAGGAGTCCGGGCGAAATCTTTCTTGGCGACGGAACCCGGCTCCCGTAGGAGTCCGGGCGAAATCTTTCTTGGCGGTGGAACCCGGCTCCCGTAGGAGTCCGGGCGAAATCTTTCTTGGCGACGGAACCCGGCTCCCGTAGGAGTCCGGACCTTCCATTTTGCTTGAGCCGGCGCGAGGTTCTCCTCTCGTTACCGGCCTGGATTGTGGGGGCACGTTAGGGCGCTGTAAGGCCTCTCCCCCTTCCGGTCTAAAAGAACCGGGCCTTCGACTTTGCTCAAGTTAGGGCGAGATTTTCCTCCTGTCCCTAACAGGGCTGTGGGGGCACATTAGGGCGTTGTAAGGCCTCTCCCCCCATCCGGTCTAAAAGAACCGGGCCTTCGACTTTGCTCAAGTTAGGGCGAGGTTTTCCTCCTGTCCCTAACAGGGCTGTGGGGGCACATTAGGGCGTTGTAAGGCCTCTCCCCCCATCCGGTCTAAAAGAACCGGGCCTTCGACTTTGCTCAAGTTAGGGCGAGGTTTTCCTCCTATCCCTAACAGGGCTGTGGGGGCACATTAGGGCGTTGTAAGGCCTCTCCCCCCATCCGGTCTAAAAGAACCGGGCCTTCAACTTTGCTCAAGTTAGGGCGAGGTTTTTCTCTTGTCCCTAACAGGGCTGTGGGGGCACATTAGGGCGTTGTGAGGCCTCTCCCCCCATCCGGTCTAAAAGAACCGGGCCTTCGACTTTGCTCATGCCAGGACGAGGTTCTCCTCCTGTTCCTAGCATGGCAGCATTTTTTGGCGGGATCCTACCCGATCAGAATACATCCGCGCTAGGTGGGAGGGACATGTTAGCTAAAAAAGAAAGTAGATTCAGGACGAAATAGTAAATGATACATTTATAGCTTTCCTGCTCCTCCTTAAGGCCCTCTAGCGATGGAGTCGATGGTCCCGATGGGAGGCCGGTCTCTGGGCGGCTCCTCCCTTTTCTGCGGTTTAGGCGGCGGGAGGGCTCTTAGCCGGTCTCCTCTATCCTCAGGCCTACGGCGGATGAATCTGTCGAGTCGACCTCGCCGGATGAGCTCCTCGATCTCGTCCTGGAGCTGGATGCATTCCTCCGTGTCGTGGCCATGGTCGCGGTGGTAGAGGCAGAACTTGTTGGAGTTGCGCTTCCTGGGGTGTGTGCGCATCCTCTCCGGCCTAGGGAGCAGCTCGCTGACCTCCATCAGTACCTGGGCCTTCGAAGCGTTGAGAGGGGCGTAGCTGCAGAATTTTCCTGGTGGGGAACCCCGCCGAAACCTGTTGTCCGGGCTTCTCTGCCCGTGTGCCCGGGGTGGAGTGTGGACGCGCTTATGCCCTGGAGGGGATCGGAAGCGAGGCCGGGCTTCCTTTGGCCTCTTCTCAACTGCTTGCTTACCGGAATCTCCCGCCTGACGCTCCCTTGCAGTCTCTTCGTCCTTCATCTTGAAGGCTTCTTCCGCTCGGGCGTATCCTTCAGCCCGAGCCAATAAATCGGCAAAATCCCTGGGTACTTCTTCTCCAGGGAGTACAAAAGATCATTCTTCTGAAGGCCGCCCTTTAGGGCGGCCATGGCAACTGACTGGTCCAAATTTCGGACCTCCAGTGCCGCGATGTTGAAGCGATTGATGTAGGCCCGTATGGACTCCCCTTCCCTCTGCTTGATGTTGATGAGGGACTCCGAACCCTTCCAGGGACGCCGGCTGCTGACAAAATGGGCCACAAATTGGTGGCTCATTTGATCAAAGGAAAATATGGTACCCGACTTCAGAGCAGAGTACCAGTTCCTGGCCGCTCCCTTCAAAGTAGATGGGAAAGCCCGGCACAAGATGGCGTCCGGAGCACCGTGAAGCAGCATCATCGTTCGGAAGGCCTCCAGATGATCGACCGGGTCTGACGTCCCATCGTAGCTTTTGAACTGGGGAAGCTTGAAGTTCGACGGGATCGGTTCCTGCATAATCATTTGGGAGAAAGGAGGGTCAGTGCAAATATCCTCACCATAAGCGGGAGGCGCGTGGCGGAGTTCTTCGATCCGCCGGTTCATCTCCTGGAGCCTCCGGTCCAGGAAATCCTCTCGACTTCGAGTCTCGAGGGTCCTTTGGCAGAACGGGGGCAGGGATCTTCCAGGGGTGGAGTCGTGATCCGACGGAGGGCTCTCCACTCTCAGATTCGCCTTCTCGGGAAGGACGAGGTGGCTGGCCCAGGTGGCCCGCCCCGCCGCCGGGTTCTGGCCTTCTGGAGACGCCCCCTCCAGATGCGCCGACACCTGTGGTTGCTGCTGCTGCATCGCTTGTACGGCTTTGACGAGTCCCTTGACCTGCTGCGCCAGCAAGTCGAATTGCTCCGCGCCGACCGCCGCCGCCGGAGGGGGAGGAGGAGGAGGCTGAGAAACTGGAGGGGAGGCAGGAGGAGGCTGAGAAACTGGAGGGGAGGCCGGAGCCTGAGATCTGGCCGCGGAGGCCGTAGAGCGCCGGGTGGACGCCCTGTGCGGAGGCATCGAATGCTGATCTCGTGGGGGAAGATTGGGAGTGGGTGACGGAGAGACGGTCGGAGACGGCTTCGCTGAACACTCCTTTAAGAACAAGGGTGTTGCGAGGGTACGCCCCCTTCCTCTAGCGCCAATCCTGTTGGTGCAAAAATCTGCTTGCGCCGGAGAAGCTGGAGTCGGGGAAGCCGCGGTCGCCGCCGGGACCTGCAAGGGAAGTCTAAACCGGAGGTGGGGTTGCTCCGGCAAGACCCTCCGATGCTCAAGTCAGTACCCTGCCTCAACAAGAATGGAGTGCTCGAATGGAGAATTTAGCAGAGTTTTGAGATAGAAAAAAGAGCTTAGAGAATAACGTATCTGGGTCCCCCCTTTTATAGGCGGAGGAGGCGATGGATTGATGGCGATGTTTGTAACCGTCTGGTAGTGGGCCGCCCATGGTCAGGGAAATTGATTGCAAAGGATAGTGGAGTAGGCGCGTGGCCACCGCCGTGGCTTGCCACGTGGAATCTGTTACGCGGAGTGGAGCAGCGTCCGTTGTCGTGACTCGCCAGCAGATGGGAGAATCGTGCAGAATCCATCGCAGGAGGTGGAGCAGGTTCGTGGCCGTTATTGCGGCCTGCCAAGGGGTAGTGGAGCTGTGCGGAGTCTGCCACAAGAAATGGAGCAGGGCGGCGATGGCTACTGCGGCCTGTCAGGGAATGATGGGACTGCGCGGAGTCCGCCGCAGGAAGTGGAGCAGGGTCGTGGGTGGAGCCTGACTTCTGGGGGAGTCCGGGCGGAACCCCCCTCGGAGCTGAAGTTGGGGCGGAGCTCGGCTCTCGTAGGAGTCCGGGCGAAGTCTGCTTGCGGCTGCAGTCGTTGGCGTCGAGGACGTAGCCTGGCTCCCTTAAGAGCCCGGTCGGAGCTGTGCTGTTGCGGGAGGCGGAGCCCGACTCCCGTAGGAGTCCGGGCGAAGCTATTCTGATGTCAACGGTGGAGCCCGGCTCCCGTAGGAGTCCGGGCGGAGCTATTCTGATGTCGGCGGTGGAGCCCGGCTCCCGTAGGAGTCCGGGCGGAGCTGTGCCACAATCAAAATTAGAAGTGAAGTCCGGCTCCCGTAGGAGTCTGGTCGGAGCTTACCCGCAGTTCATGTCGGAGGCGGAGCCCGGCTCCCGTAGGAGTCCGGGCGGAGCTATTCTGATGTCGGCGGTGGAGCCCGGCTCCCGTAGGAGTCCAGGTGGAGCTATCCTGATGTCGGTGGTGGAGCCCGGCTCCCGTGGGAGTCCGGGCGGAGCTATTCTGATGTCGGCGGTGGAGCCCGGCTCCCGTAGGAGTCCGAGCGGAGCTGTGCTACAATCAAAATTAGAAGTGAAGTCCGGCTCCCGTAGGAGTCCGGTCGGAGCTTACCCGCAGTTCATGTCGGAGGCGGAGCCCGGCTCCCGTAGGAGTCCGAGCGGAGCTATTCTGATGTCGGCGGTGGAGCCCGACTCCCGTAGGAGTCCAGGCAGAGCTATCCTGATGTCGGCGGTGGAGCCCGACTCCCGTAGGAGTCCGGGCGGAGCTATTCTGATGTCGGCAGTGGAGCCCGGCTCCCGTAGGAGTCCGGGCGGAGCTATTCTGATGTCGGCGGTGGAGCCCGACTCCCGTAGGAGTCCGGGCGGAGCTGTTCTGATGTCGGCGGTGGAGCCCGACTCCCGTAGGAGTCCGGGCGGAGCTATTCTGATGTCGGTGGTGGAGCCCGGCTCCCGTAGGAGTCCGGGCGGAGCTATTCTGATGTCGGTGGTGGAGCCCGGCTCCCGTAGGAGTCCGGGCGGAGCTGTTCTGATGTCGGCGGTGGAGTCCGGCTCCCGTAGGAGTCTGGGCGGAGCTATTCTGATGTCGGCGGTGGAGCCCGGCTCCCGTAGGAGTCCGGGCGGAGCTATTCTGATGTCGGTGGTGGAGCCCGACTCCCGTAGGAGTCCAGGCGGAGCTATCCTGATGTCGGCGGTGGAGCCCGGCTCCCGTAGGAGTCCGGGCGGAGCTATTCTGATGTCGGCGATGGAGCCCAGCTCCCGTAGGAGTCCGGGCGGAGCTATTCTGATGTCGGCGGTGGAGCCCGGCTCCCGTAGGAGTCCGGGCGGAGCTGTGCTACAATCAAAATTAGAAGTGAAGTCCGACTCCCGTAGGAGTCCGATCGGAGCTTACCCGCAGTTCATGTCGGAGGCAGAGCCCGGCTCCCGTAGGAGTCCGGGCGGAGCTATTCTGATGTCGGCGGTGGAGCCTGGCTCCCGTGGGAGTCCGGGCGGAGCTGTTCTGATATCGACGGTGGAGCCCGGCTCCCGTAGGAGTCCGGGCGGAGCTATTCTGATGTCGGCGATGGAGCCCGGCTCCCGTAGGAGTCCGGGCGGTGCTATTCTGATGTCGGCGGTGGAGCCCGGCTCCCGTAGGAGTCCGGGCGGAGCTATTCTGATGTCGACGGTGGAGCCCGGCTCCCGTAGGAGTCCGGGCGGAGCTATTCTGATGTCGGTTCCGTTGAAGGTTTCAGCTGTGGGTATTTTATACCCAACAAGTCCAATTGAATTGGATTCAATTGGGTTTGACCCGATTAGGTTAAGAGTTGACCTAATCATCAAGATAGTTTGGTCCCTGATTTGATCAGGGGTTGGGCTTAATCAATTTCTGATTTGATTTGGATTTTATTGAGCCTAATTAAGCCTAATTAAGTTGGATTTAAATTAGTCTAATTGGTCCTAACTTATTTGGTTCAATTAGGTTGGTTTAAATAATGAAACCACCTTGACCCATTCTCCCTGCGCCACCTCACTTCCACTGCGCCCATTTGAATTCACGAGAAGGAAGTGTTGGGAATAGTATCCCAAAGCCAATCGTCAGTCTGTTGACAGTTGTACTCATTTTTATATATGTACATAAATTATAAATTAATAAAAATTATTTTGATATTTTTCATCACAAAATATTTCATCTTCTAATGAACTCCTATGTTGTGGTGAAGTCCTTAGAACTATTTAGACTCGACAAAGGAGGATTTGTCATTTAGTCCTTAAATCTGTTCGCGACCAAATGATACATTGTTACCAAGGATGACAATATTTATCAAGCATAGGTCATTGTGTGCCATATAGATTGGTTGTCCTCTTAACCAATGAGTGTGGAGACACTGGTATGGTATACAGGTGAGATGTAAGGGTACATCTACACTGAACGTGACCAACTTTGGAGCTATTTCTGCTGTCAAGATTTGCTCCGATAAAATATGGATATAAATATCCCTCCGACCTGAGACCGCCACGGTGACTTGCAAGCAACTCACTGCACTTAGGCACTGGACTACCTGAATTTCTAATTCAGTGACGGAAGGCTGCTGGGTGTAGTCAAGTACTTGACTTGTCGGTGCGTGTGTCAAGATGGGATTGACCACTCCAGTTTAGGAGCTGTGTACAGTCATGTTTCAATTTAACAAAACCTTGACCAGGGTAGTCTTTGTGAGGAGTCACAGGACTGTTTGAGTTGAGCACAATTCGGATGATCTAATCAGGGTTGACAGTTTAACTCTGAGTCGTCCTAAACACAGAGGTCAAAAGGATGAATTATACAGTAACCATATTCACATAGGTTCTGAGTGTTGCAAGTGTGACTATTCGACCTATCCGATCATCGAGTACCATTGCTAGATGGTCACTTCGATTAGTACAGAAATTGGTTTCTGTGCTACCGGCTTAGGTTCAAACCTGCGGGGTCACACACATTAGAGGTTCCTATCTGATCTGATGGCTGATGAAGAGTCCTAATACTCATGAACTATGAGTCTTACGTGTCTGAGACTCTGTGATCGAGAATCAGGATTTTTTGATCACGAGTCCCATACATTTTGGGTACCGGGGTCAAGAGTCCCACTGGTTTGGGACTCTTCGATCAGGGTTACATATCGATGAATTTTGATGCTCGATTACCCATCAAATTTGGACTTAATATTTATAAGAGATTTAATTAGTGATTTGATTGCTAATTAACTCAATTTGATTGAGTAATTATTTTTAGATCAAGTCTAATTGAATTGGATTCAGTTGGGTTTGATCCAATTAGGTTAAGAGTTGACCTAATCGTCGAGATGGTTTGGTCCCTGATTTGATCAGGGGTTGGGCTTAATCAATTTTTGATTTGATTAGGATTTTATTGAGCTTAATTAAGCCTAATTAAGTTGGAGTTAAATTAGTCTAATTGGGCCTAACTTATTTGGTTCAATTAGGTTGGTTTAAATAATGAAACCACCTTGACCCATTCTCCCTACGCCACCTCACTTCCACTGCGCCCATTTGAATTCATGAAAAGAAAGTTCTCATAAATTTTTCCTCACGCAAAGCCCTCCTCACACCCTACTTTAATATGCCAAATGAGTGGATAAGGATGATTGGTTGGCCATTCAAATACAAAACAAATTTTGAATTTGAATGAGAAACCAATCTTAGCGCCTTGACCTTATCCTCTTTTAGCACCCCATTTATTACACGAGAAAATATTTCTCATGAAATCACTCACACACAAATTAAGCCACACCCTCCTCTTCTCACGCCCTTAGTGGATAGGGATAAATTGGTTTCTATTTGAATTCAAAATTTGATTTGAATTCAAATGTACAATTACTCATCTTTATCCTCTCACATGGATAAGACGTTTGACATTATTTTAAAAGGAGGAGAAGAGTGGGGCATGTGCAAGAAAAATTTTGGAGAGAAAATCTAGGTGTGAGGAATCCTTGTGTGCAAGGTGAAGGTCTATATCCTTTCGAGAGAAAAAGAAAGAAAAGAAAGAAAAAGTGTGCGCAAGGTTTCAGTGAGTTCTTCAGGGTTTCAGCCTGGAGTTTGGAAAGTGAGAAGGTGAGCTACGAGTGTTGTGAGCCCACCAAATTTTAAAAAGATCTTCAACATTCTCTCAAGTACATCTGCTGACAATCTAGAGCATCCAAAGAATCGATAGACATCGATCGAAGGAGTTCGATCAGCATCGACCGTCGAAAGGCTCTACAACGAGTTAGCACTCGTGAGGAGTCGATCAGACCAGAAGCTTCGTGTGGATGATCTGCAGAGGCCAGACATATTGTGTGGCTGCATCGTGATGATCAGACTCTCCCGATAATGATCAGATTGTGGCGATCTACTACCCGCATAAAGGTATTGTGTTCTGAATACATTACAGTAAAGTGTTTACTGTTCAAATTCAAATTTCAAATTTAAATGCATGCATGCTATATATCATATTTAGATCCTAGTATAGGATAAATTTTTATTAATTAATTAGATTAATTAATAATTTTCACTGTAAAATAGTGATTTTGAAAAAATATTAAAATTATCATTTTACCCCTGCACTGAATTTTTCTCACAGAAAGTTCTCATGAATTTTTCCTCATGCAAAGCCCTCCTCATGCCCTACTTTAATATGCCAAATGAGTGGATAAGGATGATTGGTTGGCCATTCAAATTCAAAACAAAGTTTGAATTTCAATGAGCAACCAATCTTAATGCCTTGACCTTATCCTCTTTTAGTGCCCCATTTATTACACGAGAAAATATTTCTCATGAAATCACTCACGCACAAATTAAGCCATGCCCTCCTCTTCTCACACCCTTAGTGGATAGGGATAAATTGATTTCCATTTGAATTCAAAATTTGATTTGAATTCAATTGTGCAATTACTCATCTTTATCCTCTCACATGGATAAGACGTTTGACATTGTTTTAAAAGGAGGAGAAGAGTGGGGCGTGTGAAAAAAAAAAAATTTGGAGAGAAAATCTGGGCGTGAAGAATCCTTGTGTGCAAAGTGAAGGTCTATATCCTTCCAAGAGAAAAAGAAAGAAAAGAAAGAAAAAGTGTGTGCAGGGTTTCAGTGAGTTCTTCAGGGTTTCAGCCTGGAGTTCGAGAAGTGAGAAGGTGAGCTATGAGTGTCGTGAGCCCACCAAATTTTAGAAAGATCTTCAACATTCTCTCAAGTACATCTGCTAATGATCTAAAGCATCCAAAGAGTCGACAGACATCGATCGAAGAAGTTCGATTAGCATCGACCGTCGAAAGGGCTCTACAACGAGCTAGCACTCTGAGGAGTCGATCAGATCAAGAGCTTCGTGTGGATGATCCACAGAGGCCAAACATACTGTGTGGCTATATTGTGATGATCAGACTCTTCCGACGGTGATCAGATTACGGTAATCTACTATCCGCACAAAGATATTGTGTTCTAAACACATTACAGTAAAGTGTTTACTGTTCAAATTCGAATTTCAAATTTAAATGCATGCATACTATATATCATATTTAGATCCTAGTGTAGGATAAATTTTTATTAATTAATTAAATTAATTAATAATTTTTACTATAAAATAGTGATTTTAAAAAATTTTTAAAATTACCATTTTACCCCTGCACTGAATTTTTCCCACAAATGGTATCAGAGCGGGTTCTTAGATATGATATATATATTTACATGCGTAGATTAAGTTATAATCTAAAAGTTTAAATTTGAAATTTGAAATTTAAAATTTAAAATTTAAATTTTGAAAGTTGTTCGAAATTTAAAATTCAAAAATTTGAAATTCAAAATTTAAAATTTATATTTTAAAATTTGAAATTCGAAATTTAAAATTCAAAAATTTAAAATTTAAAATTTGAAATATGAAATTTAAAATTTGGTTAAAATTTAAAATTTGAAATTCAAAATTTAAAATTAAAATTTGAAATTTAAAATTTGAAATTTAAAATTTGAAATTTAAAATTTGAAATTTAAAATTTTGAAATTTGAAATTTGTTTGGAATTTGAAATTCAAAATTTAAAATTTGAAATTTAAAATTTAAATTTTAAAATTGATATATTTAGATATACTTGATCCAAGTAGCAAGTAATCGAATTGGGTTGGTTGCCATGGCTGTCCGGTCATAGGAGAAAAGTAGGGTTTAAAGGCTCTCTCTTCCCATTCGATGGGGTCTCCTATGATGGTAGGGGTGTCGATGCGATTATATCCCATACAGATGAAGCAGCAAAAAGAATATTCATGATTTATTTTGATTGAGTTATTTTTTGTTATGTAATTAGCAATAGGATTGCTATTTATAAAATATGCTGATATATTTGTGTAATAAGTCAATATATTTGGTGAACAGAAAATAAAACTTTTCAAATTTAAAAATTATTTTTGAAATACCAAACCCTGACCCATCAGTCTAAATACTTAATTAAAAGAATTAAGTGTTGTCTAGTAGGTCTAGAATTATGAATTAAGACCTAAGATAATTGCATAAACTTATGGGTCAATGGGTTAGATGGATTAGGTCCATAATTGGGTTAGACCTAAGGTTAACTTAAAGAAATAGACTAAATTAGAGTAATTGATCAAATCTAATCAAAAATTGAATTAGATTAGGTCAAGGATACTCTAGACTCAACTCCAATAGTTGTAGTTGAATAGGTCCATATCTTTAACTAGATCAAGATGGACTTAATTCATGGCTATGCGGTGGAACCCTATTTACTAAGTTGATCAAATTAAAACTAATGAACCGGTTGGTGTCTAAGGTAAGTTTGGCAGTTTGACCAGTGGTTTTTAAGTGAAAGCTACTCACAGTAATTCGATCTCTGATGAGTTAATGGCTTATCCCCACCACTAATCTCACTTACCTGACCAACTTGGTGAATTAGATTTTGATTAGATCACTTGGTGATTAGAGCTCACCCATGTCATTAGGTAAATCAGTTTGACTGATTTAGGTGCTCCTAATGCCAGCTTTAAGTAAATCTTTTTTAATCTGACTTGGTGAAGTCAGTGGGAGGATTGAAATTGGCTGGATATTTTTTCTCATCTATTCTTTAATAAAATCCTCAAAAAAAATTATTAAGTCCTAAAAATGATTAAGTTATATTGATAACTAAGTCATAGCCTCCCATTAAGTAAGTGATAATGAGTCCATTAGTTTAATAATCATTGGAGGCCCAAAGGCCTGGTGCTTATTGACTAATGGAATTATCATTCATAGTATGATAATTTGGTTTGAGTCTTTTTGATGGTGGTTAGGTTGGCCGACCAAAGTCGGGTTTGATCATTTATTGGTCCGATTCACCAAATCAAATCATGTTAATGGTTGGACCTAACCAGATTTTTTCAATGGAGGCCAAAGCCTACTGATTAGGTTCTGGGGCAAAATTAATTACTAGAAGTTATTTAGAGAAACAACTGGTTATGAACCTACCCATAGATGCACATGGGTTGACCAACCAAAGTTGGGCTCATGTGTAGTCTGTGTGGATTCTAGTATCCACTAAAGAATTAAAGTAATTCCTCGAATTAGAGGTTGAGGCTATCAATTCGTAAAAATACTGGGAGAAACTTTAGACTAAAGTCCAAGTCTTTAGTATTAATAATTTATATACTAATATAGGTCTGATTTTTCTTTATGCAGCTATGGCCACTACCCTGTCGCTCCGGTCATTATTAGATAATGACAAGCTCATAGGACCTAATTTCGATAGCTGGTATTAAAAATTAAAAATCATCCTTGAGCATGAGCGGATCCTTTATGTAGTAACGGATCCGGCACCTGAGGAGCCAGCCCTGAACGCTAGAGGGACGGTCTGAGATACTTACCATAAGTGGCTCAACGACCGCACCAACATCTGGTGCATAATGCTGGTGGCAATGAATGATGAGTTCAGTCGAGGTTCGAGAATGCCCAGCCACAGGAGATGCTTCAAATGTTGAATGACTCTTTTGGCACGCCTGACGATGTTGAAAGGCACAAAACTAGTTGTGCCATTTTCAATGCTCGGATGAGGGATGGAGCCTCAGTCACTGATCATGTACTATACATGATCGAAATGATTGAGCGCCTAAGTAAACTGGGTTTTTCCCTACATGAGCAGCTCGGTAAGGATGCGATCCTTAATTCTCTGTCCAAGTCCTTCCTTCCTCCTTACTCATTTTCAAATGACAAAGCCTGTAGTGAAATACCATGGCTTATTGGGATTGCTGCAGAACTTTGAGAAGGATCACCAGCTCCATAAGGAGTCGGTGAATGTTGTGGGAGGGTCTTCTTCTGGTCGTCGACCCTTTAAGAAAGGAAAGAAGAACAAGAAGAAGAAGAATAAGAAGGTGCAGCTGCATGCTGGGACGTCTGCACAGGGTCAGACCAAGAAGTGCAAGCCCGATCAGAGCCAGGCGGAGTGCTTCTTCTGCAAGAAGCAGGGGCACTGGAAGAGGAACTATCCTCTATACATTGCCTCACTGAACCCGAACAGGCTAAAGAAGAAGCAAGGTACTTATATGATAACACCTTGCAACTTTTTCATTTGTGATACTACTGTCTGGGTATTGGATACCGGAAGCCCTTATCATATTTGCAATTCGATGCAGGATCTGCAGATCAGTAGGAGATTTGATGAAGGTGAGAGGTTCCTGAACGTTGGAGATGGAAGCAAAGTTTCAGTTCTAGCATTAGGAATCATGAACTTTGTAATCAATTCTCGAAATATAATTCTGAGTGAATATCACTATTGTCCAAGTTTTTTATTAAATATTATTTCTATAGGCCTTTTGGCCATGAACGGTTATCAATTTTTAATAAAAGAAAACGTTTGCAATATCATTTTGAATGGTGTTACAATGTTTATTGGATAACTTTATAATGGAATTTACTTTCTATCACAAGCTGTTAATGTGGTTCAAACCTCCGATAAATGCCATAGAATAGATAATGTGTCAGAAGTCTACCTTTGGCACTGTAGGCTAGGTCATATCAATAAGAACAGGATAAATAGGTTGGTTCAAGAAGGAATTCTTGAAGTAGGTGATTGTGAATCACTTCCAACCTGTGAGTCCTGTCTTCTTGGTAAAATGACCAAGTCACCTTTTACTGGAAAAGGTGAGCGAGCCAGTGAACTCTTGGGTCTAGTACATTCTGATGTATGTGGACCCATGAGCACAAGTACAAGAGATGGATATTTCTACTTCATAACCTTCACAGATGACCTATCGAGGTATGGGTATGTCTATTTAATGAAGCATAAGTCAGAGTCATTTGAAATGTTCAAACTATTTCGAAATGAGGTAGAAAAATAAATTGAGAAATGTATTAAAACTCTTCGATCTGATCGAGGAGGTGAGTACCTTTCCAATGAATTTCTGACATATCTTGAGGAGAATGGGATTCTCTCTCAATGGACTCCTCCTGGAACACCACAGCATAATGGTGTATCTGAAAGGAGGAATCGGACCTTGTTGGATATGGTTCTATCCATGATGGGGTTTGCTAGTCTGCCGATCTTCCTCTGGGATATGCGTTCGAATTGGCTTGTTACCTTCTAAATAGAGTTCCGAGTAAGTCTGTAACCAAAATGCCATATGAGATATGGATAGGACGTAAGCCAGTACTCTCGCACCTTAGGGTTTGGGGGTGTCCGGCTTATGTTAAACATTTAATTACGGACAAGCTAGGACCTAGGTCTGACAAGTGTAATTTTACAGGATACCCAAAAGAGACCAAAGTATATTATTTCTACCTGGCTGATGAGCAAAAGGTGTTTGTCAGCCTTAAAGCAATCTTTTTGAAAAAAGAGTCCCTTGGTAAAGGGACTGTTGCCTCTAAGGTCGAACTTGACGAAGTTCGATAGATGGAAAAATCGACACAAGTTGCTGAACCTGAATCGAATTTGATTAGATCAGATCCGGAGCCCATTGTTCAAGCATCCTTAAGGTGATCTAGTAGAGTACCACGTCAATCGGACAGATACTATGATTTCTTGGTCTGGGACGACGGTCCTATCAAACTTGATGAAAATGATGAGGATCCAATCACCTACATGGATGCAATGCAGAGATCCGACTCTAAGAAATGGCTAGAGGCATGAAATTCGAAATGGAGTCCATGAAGGTCAATGATGTGTGGACATTGGTTGACCCACCCGAAGGAGTAAAATCCATAGGGTGTAAGTGGGTCTTCAAGAGGAAGAAGGGTGCAGACGGAAAGGTGGAAACCTATAAAGCCCGTCTGGTTGCCAAGGGATATCGTCAACGTTATGGTATAGACTATGACAAGACGTTTTCTCCTGTGGCAATGCTCAAATCCATTCGGATTATGCTTGCAATAGCTGCCCATCTGGACTATAAAATCTGGTAGATGGATGTGAAGACAGCTTTCCTAAACGGAGAGCTGGATGAAGAGGTGTATATGATACAACCTAAAGGATTCACATCCACTGATGAGTCTAAGGTGTGCAGACTACAGAGGTCCATTTATGGACTTAAGCAGGCATCCCAGAGTTGGAACATATGTTTTGATAGGACGATCAAGACGTATGGCTTCGTTAAGAACAGAGAAGAGCCCTGCATTTATAAGTGGGCTAATGGTCCAGTAGTGGTATTTCTTGTATTGTATGTGGATGATATTCTCTTAATCGGGAATGATGTTCCCTGCATTACAGGGAATAAAGATTTGGCTGTCGTCACAGTTCTCCATGAAGGATTTAGGGGAAGCTTCCTACATCTTAGGGATGAGGATCTATAGGGACAGATCTAAAAGGTTGCTTGATTTATCCCAGTCTACGTACATAGATACTATGCTGAAGAGGTTCAGCATGGAGAATTCCAAGACTATCTGCCGATAAGTCATGAAATTTTTCTCTCGAAGAGGGATTGTCTGACAACACCTCAAGAGAGAGAGCGTATGGGTAGGATTCCATATGCTTCGGCAGTGGGATTTATCATGTACGTCATGACATGTACATGACCAGATGTGGCATACTCACTAGGAGTAGTGAGTAGATACCAATCTGATCCAGGGGAGAATCACTGGAAGGTTGTTAAAACCATCCTGAAGTATTTAAGAAATACTAAGGACCAGTGGCTTGTTTATGGTGAATCAGACTTGAGACTTATAGGGTTTACAGACTCTAGTTTCCAGTCTGATCATGATGACAGCAAAAGTGTGTCGGGATTTATTTTTATCCTTAATGGTAGGGCTATCTGCTGGAAGAGTTCCAAGCAACACACAGTGGCTGATTCAGTTTGCGAGGTGGAGTATGTCGCTGCATCAGATGCTGCCAAAGAAGCAGTGTGGCTAAGAAAATTCATCACCGAGTTCGGAGTAGCACCCTCCCTTGTTGGTCCAGTTCTGCTCTACTGTGACAGCTCTAGAGCCATTGCTCAGGCGAAGGAACCTAAGGCACACCAGTGGATGAAGCATATTCTGTGCCGCTACCATCTCATCTGAAAAATTATGGATCGAAGTGACGTCGATCTTCTGAAGATCGACGGAAAGGAGAACCTGACCGACCCATTCACTAAAGCCATTACGGTGAAGGAGTTCGACGACTACAAGTCGAAGATGGGTATTAGATACTGCACCGATTGGCTTTAGGCCAAATAGAAGATTGTTGGGAATAGTGTCCCAAAGCCAATCGTCAGTCTGTTGATGGTTGTGCTCATTTTTGTATATGTACATGAATTATGAATTAATAAAAAATATTTTGATATTTTTCATCACAAAATATTTCATCTTCTAATGAACTCCTATGTTGTGGTGAAGTCTTAGGACTATTTAGACTCGACAAAGGAGGATTTATCGTTTAGTCCTTAAATCTGTTTGTGACTAAATAATACGTTGTTACCAAGGACGACAATATTTATCAAGCATAGGTCGTTGTGTGCCATATAGGTTGGTTGTCCTCTTAACCAATGAGTGTGGAGACACTGGTATGGCATACAGGTGAGATGTAAGGGTACATCTGCACTGAACAAGACCGACTCCGGAGCTATTTCTGCTGTCAAAATTTGCTTCGATGAAATATGGGTATAAATGTCCCTCCAACCTGAGACCGCCATGGTGATTTGCAAGCAACTCACTGTACTTAGGTACTGGACTACCTGAATTTCTAATTCAGTGACAGAAGGCTACTGGGTGTAGTCAAGTACTTGACTTGTCGGTGCGTGTGTCAAGATGGGATTGACCACTTTAGTTTAGGAGCTATGTACAGTCGTGTTTCAATTTAGTAAAACCTTGGTCAGGGTAGTCTTTGTGAGGAGTCACAGGACTGTTTGAGTTGAGCATGATTCGGATGATCTAATCAGGGTTGACAGTTTAACCCTGAGTCATTCTAAACACAGAGGTCAAAAGGATGAATTATATAGTAACCATATTCACATAGATTCTGAGTGTTGCGATTGCGACTATTCGACCTATCTGGTCATCGGGTACCATTGCTAGATGGTCACTTCGATTAGTACAGGAATTGGTTCCTGTGCTACCGGCTTAGGTTCCAACCTGCGGGTCACACACATTAGAGGTTCCTATCTGATCTGATGGCTGATGAAGAGTCTTAATGCTTGTAGACTATGAGTCCTACATGTCTGGGACTCTATGATCGAGAATCAGAATTCTCTGATCATGAGTCCCACATATTTTGGGTACCGGGGTTAAGAGTCCACTGGTTTGGGACTCTTCGATCAGGGTTATATATCGATGAATTCTGATGCCTGATTACCCATCGAATTTGGACTCAATATTTATGAGAAGTTTAATTAGTGATTTGATCGCTAATTAACTCAATTTGATGAGTAATTATTTTTAGATCAAGTCCAATTGAATTGGATTCAGTTGGGTTTGACCCAATTAGGTTAAGAGTTGACCTAATCGTCGAGATGGTTTGGTCCCTGATTTGATCAGGGTTGGGCTTAATCAATTCCTGATTTGATTAAGATTTTATTGAGCTTAATTAAGCCTAATTAAGTTGGATTTAAATTAGTCTAATTGGGCCTAACTTATTTGGTTCAATTAGGTTGGTTTAAATAATGAAACCACCTTGACCCATTCTCCCTACGACACCTCACTTTCACTGCGCCCATTTGAATTCACGAGAAAGAAGTTCTCATGAATTTTTTCTCATGCAAAACCCTCCTCATGCCCTACTTTAATATGCCAAATGAGTGGATAAGGATGATTGGTTGGCCATTCAAATTCAAAATAAAGTTTGAATTGAATGAGCAACCAATCTTAGCGCCTTGACCTTATCCTCTTTTAGCACCCCATTTATTACACGAGAAAATGTTTCTCATGAAATCACTCATGCACAAATTAAGCCACGCCCTCCTCTTCTCATGCCCTTAGTGGTTAGGGATAAATTGATTTCTATTTAAATTTAAAATTTGATTTGAATTCAAATGTGCAATTACTCATCTTTATCCTCTCACGTGGATAAGATGTTTGACATTGTTTTAAAAGGAGGAGAAGAGTGGGGCGTGTGAAAAAAAAATTTGGAGAGAAAATTTGGGTGTGAGGAATCCTTGTGTGCAAGGTGAAGGTCTATATCCTTTCGAGAGAAAAAGAAAGAAAAGAAAGAAAAGTGTGTGTAGGGTTTCAGTGAGTTCTTCAGGGTTTCAGCCTGGAGTTCGGAAAGTGAGAAGGTGAGCTACGAGTGTCGTGAGCCCACCAAATTTCAGAAAGATCTTCAACATCCTCTCAAGCATATCTGTTGATGATCTAGAGTATCCAAAAAATCGACGACATCGATCGAAGGAGTTCGATCAGCATCGACCATCGAAAGGGCTCTACAACGAGCTAGCACTCGTGAGGAGTCAATCAGATCGGGAGCTTCGTGTGGATGATCCACCGAGGTCAAACATACTATGTGGCTGCATCGTGATGATCAGACTCTCCTGACAGTATTCAAATTACGGTGATCTACTACCCGCACAAAGGTATTGTGTTCTGAACACATTACAGTAAAGTGTTTACTGTTCAAATTTGAATTTCAAATTTAAATGCATGCATGCTATATATCATATTTTGATCCTTATGTAGAATAAATTTTTATTAATTAATTAGATTAATTAATAAATTTTGCTGTAAAATAGTAATTTTAAAAAAGTTTTAAAATTATCATTTTACCCCTGCATTGAATTTTTTCCACAGCCTCTGTAACTCATTTGTCATAGAGGCAAGTATGATACACTTGATAGTTAAAGAATCATTTTGCCACATCCTATATGTGGCTTTTTCTTTCTCTGTGGCTTCCTCCCCAACTGGCTTAATGTCAGGGGTATCGAGGATGTAAGAAAGCTTCTCTGACTAAGTACTATTTTAAGATTTCTCAACCAGTCCACATAGTTGGTACCAGTCAATTTATTTGTATCCAAAATAGAGCGAAGTGAAAGTGAAGAAGCCATTAATTTACATAATAAAGAACATTACATAAGCTAACAACTCAAGATGATATGCACAATTAAATTAGGACTTCAATTTATTATGTCTCTCACTATTTTATCAGACATCATAACCTCTAGTATGATGTTTGAGAAAACCCTGATTGATTTCTTAGTGGGATTGAGATCCTAATTTCTTATAAAAGATCTTGTGGTTGCACAACAAACCTTTTATAAGTTTAAAGGTAGGAAACTCTTTCCAATTGCATCTCATGCAATTCTCAATGAAACCCTGACCTCTAAAACATTAATAGCCTTGTGTTTACACAACAAACCATATATTTTAGTTAAATAGGACCCTTCATTTCAATACAGTCAAAATAGAATATAAATACTCTTGTGGTTACACAACAAAGTATTATACTCAAAAATACTATAAGCATCTCGATGCACCAGAACAATATTATGTCAGTTTTTATAATTGGTCTTGTGGTTACACAACAAACCTAATATAGTTCGTGACATAATAATGTCCTAGCATGAAGGAAGGCCATAATGTAGTGAATATAACACCAAGCATCCCAGCTAAGAATTAAATTAATCTAATCAGCTAGGTAAGTGGGAGAGAGATGGGGGTCCCCCGTTGCTTTTCTTAGACACCAATAAATTGGCCAGGTCAGACAACGGAACCAATTAAAAATCACGTTCTCTTTACCAATCATGAACCACTTTCCTAGACACTGATTGATCAATTAGACATCTGGACTAGTTCTGCTATTGGTTAATTACACTACAACTTAATATCATTTTATAGAGGGCTTTTGAGGTCTCAATGCATATTTAATTTCTTTATCATACTAAATATATGAATAAAAGAAATTAGCATCATAGTGAACACAATTCAATATGACAGGGCAACATTCCATAATTATATACATCATAATTTAATTATGAAATAATGAATATGATCTCATCATATTAATATCATATAAAAATTATAAATTATGATCATATCATATTTATAATATTGCCATTAAATCATTAACATATCATCATATGATTTAATTCTAACAAGGTGGCTCTGATACCACTAAAAGGTTTTGGTGTCAGGCCAGAAGCATGGATTTCAAAGCAATTATTATGAAATCATAAAATCAAAACCTAAATCCAAGATCACCTTAACAGAAATTAAACCATATAATATGCATTAATATCATAATATAAGATATAGAAACATACCTCTTATCGCTAGACCCTAATTGTGCTCAGTTGCCGGCAGCAGTCCGTCAGGGTTTCCACCAGGTGCCCATGTGTTCACCCTCCAACGTTGATCCACATGGAGACTCGATCAACCCACTAACACCTATTTAAATATTCTCTACAATTAAATTCTAATTTATCAGAATTTAAATGCAATTTGGGCAGAACCTCCTTTCTTGGCTTTGCTGTCACACTGTTGGACCTTTTCTTGCCTTCCTTTCTTGCTCCTTGTCACCTTAATTTTTATTTCAATTCTCTAAGCTTTTTTGGAAGACTTATTGTCCTTTATCAGGATTTTGTCTAGACTAGAGAAGAAGAATAAAGAAAATTGGACAAGAAGAGCCTATTGTAAGAAAGAAGGAAGAGTTTGGAATGAGCGATGACTCCTCAGCATGCACCCCTATTTATATTGCACGTAGGGGTGCAAACCAAAACATCTCACACCCACTCACTCCTTATCTCATGCCTCCTTTCTATTTCTCATTCCCCATAAGTTGTAGAATGCCATGTGTACATCAAACTTGGGTTGAAGAGATGCCTTGAGACAGAAGGACTCTTCGTACTCAACTTACGGTGTTCACATAAGAAGTTGCAATGCTTCTCTTATTGGTGCCATCAACCCATGCCTTTGGATCTGGAAGGAAGCCCATCCAATGGCCAAGATAGAGGGTGCCAACTTCAAGAAGGGCACAAGAGATAAGGGGTGCGGAACAATTCAAAACTTATCTCCCCATTTGAATTTGTCCAAGGGGCGCTTCCAATGGGTGGCGCATGGATTTAAATCCTTATCTTTTCTCCTAATTTTTCTACGAGGAGTTTAATACTCAGAAGGACTCTTAGGCATCTCCTAAGACTTCTGAAAACCTTTCGTAGAATAAAAGCTACAGAGAAAAATAGATAAAACCATGTTAAGGGGCGCCAACTCCCATCCATGCACCATGTGGCACATGCGCATGGATTTAAATCCTTATCTCTTTTCCTAATTTTTCTACGAGGAGTTTAATACTCAGAAGGACTCTTAGGTGCCTCCTAAGACTTCTAAAAACCTTTTGTAGAATAAAAGCCACAGAGAAAAAATAGATAAGACCATGTTTTAAGGTGGCGCCAACTCCATCCATGCGCCATGTGGCACATGCGCATGGATTTAAATCCACACGCCAAGAGAAAAATTCTTAGGCATGTGGTTCCCTGGTTTTTGGCACCCAACAGCAAGCCCAATCAAAATACTTCAAACCCATTTCAAGACCAAATCCAATTTGGCTCAAATTGGTTCTAAATTAGCTCAAATCGGAACCCGATTCGAATTCGATTCGAATCTAAATGTTAGGGTTTGCAACATGTGCTAGCATGTTCAACTTGCAAACATGGTTTAATCAAATTAAACTCATGATCAATTCTCTTGTGTGTGACCCATTGGGTTCCACATCTAGCCAGTAGTGAGTCTGGGTGCAATTTGACCTAATTTGGTTAGAACACAACCGAGCCGATTTAGGTCAAATCTAGCTGACCCGTTTCGATCAATCAGAATAGCTTCAATTAATGATCGAATTAAATTCTTTAATTTGATCTAACTCACAAGACATGATTGATGTCTAGCAATGTATCATGTCTACCTAGAAGATATGAAATTTTGATAAAAATACCAAAAATACCCTTCAGTGGAAAATTATCGTGCAACTTGATCTTACGATCATCCTGCATCCCGAATATAAGTTTGGGTATGGAAAAATATCCAACCCAATTTTATATTCATATTTCTCTCGATCAGATAATAATGATTCAATTTATAAAATATTAAAAATTATTTTTAATTTTTATAATGCTCTGATCAAAGTCTTCCTGAATCATTATTCGATTGAAGCAGATAGGATGCGATCTTCTCTTACTAGGAGTGATCGTTTCCATATTGACCTACTCACAACCTTCATAAGCAATCCACCGTATCTAGAATACCCCGTACATGATTAAATCATGAATGAATATGATTCAAAATATGGATTCATGCTTATAAGGTTCTATGGCAGTCTCAGGTCAAAAGATTTACATGCACAATTCTCACTATGAGAAACATCTGTTGACATGTAGATAAGACTCCATCAGATGTTCTTTAATTGGATCAATTCAGTGAACTCATTCTCTAATGAGTACTTACATCCTCATATTAGTATCATACACAAGTAATTGTGAGATCAATTACCCTCTCCATCGGGCATACACAAGATGTACCAGTCTTACCAAAAATATTGATCCCCTACTCAATGTTCCATCGACTAAGAATATTTAAAATTAAGATTTTAAGGTTTTAGATCTCACTGGTATGATCACATCATAACCCTAAAACCATAGCCCTGATTTATGGGGTTCATCATAAACAAAAAAATAAAACACAGCATATGATGAACTAAATGCCTTTATTTATTTAAATATAAGTACATGAGTTGTCGGGAGACAAAAGAATATCCATCAAATTATATAATTTGATTGGCTTATAGGGCATATTCCTTTCACTTTTTAGGTTGCCATATTTACTGTCACAAAATTACGGTTCTCATCTCCTATGTCATGTCGCAGTAAGTTGGTCTCTTTCTCTTATTTCATTTCTCTTTTGTTGCTTTGGTCCGATCATCCTTCTGTTTTGTTTTACTTTTTCCTTTGCATCTTCTAATGGTGGGTTCTGGGAGTTTTAGAAGAACTGATCTTTTAAGTCATCTTTCTCTTTGGGAGAAGCTCCTGTCGGTGTGGGCGAAGGGTGTGGTGTTGCATCCCCTTTCATTTCAGGAGTTTTAGGAGAACTAATCTTTTGAGTCATCTTTCTCTTTGGGAGCAGCTCCTATCGGTGTGGGCGAAGGGTGTGGTGTTGCATCCCCTTTCGTTTTGGATACAATCGGATCTAGGTTGGGCATGAAGGACTTGAGCATCATCCGTGCTCGATATGGGATCCTGACTACCTTCAAGTTAAAGTCTCCTGGGCTAAGTGGTAGACTCGATAGTCCTTCTCCCGATAGGATCGGCCTATATGAAGAGAATTTTAAAGCCAGACTTAGGCTTCCTATCCATCCCTGAAGGAAAAATTATCCAATCGTATCGAATGCTAGAAAAAAAATTGAGTAGATTAACAATTAAAATTTCATAACATTTATGAAATCTTATCTTGATTCGTAGCGAAATACTTGATCAAGGTAGAAGAGGTTCCTCAATCAATTTACTTCACGAGATCCAGATGTGCAGATCCTCTACTCGTATGCACGCCAAGCAATATAGGAGAGAGAGGTGAAGAACTCTTCAGAAGAAAAAAAAGGAGAGCCATGAGATCTGATCTTAAGGTTTTAGAAAAAGCCCACACACCACACCACAAGGGATAGGAAGGATGCCCAAGAAGAGAGAGATGCCTAGGGAGAGGTGATGCCCAAGGAGATGGGATGCCTAAGATTCTCACGCCTAAGCCAATGCTTGATTGATTTTTTTCTTTTCCACATCCCTCCTTAAATAGACAAGAGTTTCTAGATCAAATTAAATATCAAACTCCCTAAACCATAAGGTTTTCAAATGAAAGTAGGAAAGGTGCCAACTTGCACGATCCTTCACCATGCCGCACGTCCAAGGGGAGGGGGCTGTTTCCAGCACCTTCTCTTTCAACTTGGTCGACCCAATAGGTGAGAGATTATCTGATAATCACAGCTAAGTGCATCAAATCTGATTTGGTTTCAGTTTAAGCTCAATTCGAATCTGATTTGAACCAAATTTGAAAAGACAATTAATCCTAATCTAATTAGAATTTAGGTCCAAGTCCAACTTGGATAATTAACCTAATTTTAGCCTCAATAAAATCAAGTCTAATTAAATTAGATCTGATCTAAAGTAATTAAGATTTGAGTCTAATTTTTCATAATTTTTTGAATTATAGATTTGATCAAATTCATCTCCGAAATCAAACTTTCGTCTGATATGTAGTGCTAGCTGCACATAGTCAGTGTTTAATTCTATATGATCCATAACTTAATTCTCAATTAAGTAAATCTATATGTTCAATCAAGTCTTATAGTTTTAAATTGAACATATAAATATCCGATCAATTCTTTCCTATGTTATTTAATTTTGTGCGTGACTTCATAGATTCGAACACTAAGTTGGTAGCATAGGAATCACTTTCTATACTAATCGAAGTGACCATCTAGCAATAATATTTGACATCTGGATAGGTCAAATAATTATAAAGCAACATTCAAGAACCTCAGCATATGGTTACCATATAATTCATTCCTTTGATCCTAATGCTCAAGGTGACTTAGGATTTAACTGTTAATCCTAGAATAGTTATCCACATTATATTTCAATCCTTTTCAAATCTCATAATAGATCATGAAGATTATCCTGATCAAATTTTACTAGATTGAGATACAGTGATGCATTAACTCCTATAAATTAGAGAGATCAATCCTATCTTAACTCATACACTGACTTCACAAGTATTTGACCATACCCAGTAGCCTTCCGTCACTGTATTAAAAATATAGATAGTTTAGTATCAAAGTACAGTGAGTTGCTTACAAGTCATCATAATGATCTCAGATCGGAGGGATACTTATGTCTATATCCTTCGTGAGCTATCTTTGACAGCAAAATGCTCCATAGGTAAGTCATTGTTTAGTGATATTATACTCCAACATCTCACCTATATGTCGTACCAGTATCTCCACACTCTTTGATTAAAAGAACAACCAACCCGTATGGCATACAATGATATATACTTGATAAACGTTATTGTCCTTGTTAGTAATATATCATTTAATCACGAACAAGTTTAAGAACTATTTGATAAATTCTTCTTTATCGATTATATTATAGTTCTAAGGACTTTATTATAATACAAGAGTTCGAAGAAAGATACACTTTTATGATGAACTTGTTAATGAATAATTTTTATTTATTAATAATTCATATACAAATTACAAATAACTCAATCATCTACAGATAGACAATTGACTTTAGGACATATTTTCTAACAACTCCCATTTAGACTAAATCCAATCAAGACTATATTTAATACCCATCTTCCACTTATGGTTATCGAACTCTTTGATCCCAAGAGCTTTAGTAAAGGGGTCGGTCAGATTTTTTTTTCATTAGCAGCATCGGATGCCACAATCAATTCTGTTTCGCAAGTAGAGTAAGTTATTGTGTGCTGTTTGGAACTCTTCCAGTAGATCGCTTCACCATATAAAGTTAAAATATAGTCAGACATACTTTTGCTGTCATTATAATCAAACTGAAAATTGAAATCAGTATATCTCATAAGTTTAATATCTGTATCTCCATAAATTAGCCATTGATCCTTAGTATTTCTCAAATACTTAAAGATTGTCTTCACAACCTTCCAATGGTTCTTATTCAGATCAAACTGATACATGCTCACTACTCTTAGCGAGTAGGCCACATCCAGTCTCATACATGTTATGGCATATATGATAGATCCCACTATCAAGATGTATGAGATTCTACTCATACGCTCTCTCTCTTGAGGAGTTATCGGACAATCTTTTTTAGAAAGAGTAATTTCTTAACTTATTTTTTGAAATTTTTTATGCTAAATCGTTTCAGCATGGTATTAATGTATATGGATTGGGACAGTCCAAGCATCCTTTTAGGTTTATTCCTATAGATCTTCATCCCTAAGATGTAGGATACTTCTTCCAAATTCTTCATGAAGAATTGTGATGATAGCCATAGCTTTACACTTGGTAAAGCAGCGATGTCATTTTCTAGTAAGAGTGTTGCTCCTTGGATTGATTTTGATGATTACAAAGCATTTGAAGGGGTACTAATGATTTTCACTTGAAAAAGATTTATTGCTTTTCAGAGACAAAATCGTAATTTTACCAAACCTGATTTGAAAGCATCAAGTGATAGAACAAAAGATTTGTGATCCATTGGTGAAAATTTTATTATTTTTGGATATGTATTTTGAAAGATATCCATGTTTAAAAATTTGAGTCGACCCCATGAGTCGACTCATGGCACAATGAGCTGATTGGCATGCAAATTTTTAGCTGGCACAGTCTGTGAGTCGACCCATGAGTCGACCCATGAATCGACCTCCAAGGCATGAGTCGACCCATGAGTCGACCTCTGCTATTTTTAGGCCAAATTTATAGAACCTTGGTTTTCTGTTGGTTTTCTATTGTTTTTCCATAGAGGTCGATCCATGAGTCGACCCATGAGTCGACCCCTGTGACGAAAAGTTTCACAACGGTTAGTTTTTAACCTATTTTAAGTACTTTTAATGCTCATTTAATGTGGTCTAATGGCTCTATTTCAGCCCAGATTGTTCTCCACCATTTTTTAAAGCTATAAAAGGGACAAAAAGGTGGGAATCATGAAGAAGAAAGATTTTTGAAAAGAAGATTTCAAGCATATTTTTCAGCCCTAAGCAAGAGCTCACTCAAAGCATTCAAGAAGCCTTTAATTCAAGCTCACCAACTCCTCAAGTGCACATTCAAGTCTCCAACCACCTTGAGAAAATTGAAAAGAGTATTCTTCTCTTTGAGTAAAGTGTATTTAAAGCCTCATTCGCTCATTAAAGGAGCTTCTTTTGTATTTACTGTGCTATTGATTGTTATACTCTGTTTGAGTTATTGTTTTTATTTTGGAAGGGTTCCAAAACAAGGGAAGGTTGATCCGAACCTTGAATCAGAGTGTATTGGGCTGGCTTGTACTCGAAAAATAAGTGGACTAGCTTGGGATAGCTAGAGTTGGAGTTTTCGATGAGTGTATTCAGGTTGAATACAAGTTAGTAGATTGGAATTCTCAAGTAGGAGCTTGGGGAGTGGATGTAGGTGCAAGGTTGGCACCGAACCACTATAAATCTTTTTATTTGTGTTGTGCCTAATTGCTCTTCTTTAGAACTTCTTTATTCTCTTACATTCTTACTTTTAATCATTAGCCTTGAATCAACTATACTCTCCCTATTTATTTAGCTAGTGTTAAACATTTTTATAAGACATAAGTTAAGTTTAAAATTTTTAGAAACTCAATTCACCCCCCCTCTTGGGTTGCATAGCTGGGCAACAAGTGGTATTAGAGCCCGGTGCTCTAGCCCTACTTTGATCTAACCAATCAAAGAGCTAAAGATCTATGACAACTCAAGTTGGCACTTCTTTAGCCGAGGGACAGTCCACTAACCGACCTCCACTTTTCAATGGGTCCAACTATACCTATTGGAAAGCTCGGATGAAAATCTTCATTCAAGCACTCGATTATGATATGTAGAGTATCATAGTAAACGGCCCTCACACACCCACTAAAATTGTTGAAGGTGTGGAATCAGCCAAACCCGAAAAGGATTAGGATGAGGTTGATAAGAAAATGGCACAACTAAACGCTAAAGCTATGAATGTTCTATATTGTGCTCTTGATGCTAATGAATTTAATCGCATTTCAACTTGCTTGTCTGCTAAAGAAATATGGGATAGATTAGAGGTAACCCATGAAGGAACTAATCAAGTAAAGAAGTCCAAAATTAACATGCTCGTGCATAAATATGAATTGTTTAAAATGAAGCATGATGAGTCTATAACTGAAATATTTACTCACTTTACTGATATTATAAATGGTTTAAAGAGTCTTGGTAAGTCCTATTCTAACAGTGAGCTTGTAAGAAAGATTCTCAGGTCCTTACCAAGAACTTGGGAAGCCAAAGTGACCGCCATCCAAGAAGCCAAAGATCTAAACATCCTACCCTTGGAAGAGCTTCTTGGATCATTGATGACACATGAGCTGAGCATGAAACAACATCAAGAGGGGAAGAAGTTAAAAAGAAGAGAACAATCGCCCTCAAATCCACAGCTCAATCAGATGAAGAAACTGATGACATCGATAATGAAGAGTAGGATGAAGAGATGGCACTTATTACCAGAAGGTTCAAAAAGTTTTTAAGAAAAAGAAAATAAAGAATGAGGAAGAGGCCACTCACAAAAGGGGAACAGAACAAAGAAAAAGATAAAGACCAACCCCTTATCTGCTATGAATGCAAGAAATCGGGACACTTCAAGTCCGAATGCCACAACTGAAGAAGGGTCCCAAGAAGTACAAGAAGAAGACCATGATGGCCACTTGGAGTGGGAGTGATGACTCAAGCTCCGAAGAGGAAGACTCAACTGAACAAGCCAACTTGTGCCTTATGGCACACGATAATGAGGTAAATTCCAAAACTCCTAGTGACTTTACATTTGAAGAACTGCATGAAGTTTTTTATGATTTAATTGATGAACTAAAGAAACTAGGGATAAAGAATAAAGATCTAAAATCAAAAAATCAATCTTTACTGAAATAAAATGAGAGTATTTCAATTGAAAAATCTACCCTGGTTCAAGAAAATTAAAATTTAAAGAATGAAATCGCCAAGCTAAAATCAATAGTTAAAAAATTCACCTTGAGTTCAAACAAACTTAGTATGATTCTTGAAAATCAAAAGGCCGTGTATGATAAGGCTGGACTTGGCTATAACCCCTTGAAGAAACAAAAGTATCTGAAAAATATCTATGTAAACTCTTCAAGTAACAAGTTTTCTAATATTACTTGCTTCAAATATGGTAGAGTAGGACACAAGTCATACACTTGCTTCTCTAACAAATATGTAAACTCAAATGTAAAGAAAATATGGATTCCAAAAGGAACCATTATGACTAACCTAAAAGGACCCAAGAAAGCTTGGGTACCTAAAACAAAAACTTGACTTTTGCCTGCAGGTGTGTCTAGCATCCCAAGGAGGAAACAGGAAATGATATCTTGATAGCGGATGCTCGAGACACATGACTGGTGATGAATCCCAATTCATCACACTTGATGCTAAGAATGGAGGGATGGTCACCTTTGAAGATAATGGTAAAGGAAAGATCATCGGTATAGGTAACATTGGTATCACTCCCTCCAAATATATTAAAAATATTTTGTTAGTAGATGGTTTAAAGTATAATTTACTAAGCATTAGTCAATTTTGTGATAAAGGATATAAAGTTATTTTTGAATCTTCTGTTTGCATTGTAACTAGTCCTATTAATGATGGCATTAAATTTGTTGGACATAGACATGGTAATGTTTATATGGTAGATTTGAATGATCTATCCAAGATAAACATGCAATGCCTAGTATCTTTGAATGCCAAGATTAATGAGACTAGTTGGCTTTGGCATCGTAGGCTTGCACATATTAGCATGCATTCACTTTCAAAATTAATTAAGAAGGAATTGGTTCTTGGTTTGCCAAAATTGAATTTTGAAAAGGATAAAATTTGTGATGCATGCCAACTAGGTAAACAAACAAGAGTTTCATTTAAGTCTAAAAATATTGTTTCAACCTCTAGACCTTTAGAGCTATTGCACATGGATTTATTTGGACCTACTAGAACTACTAGTCTAGGAGGAAAACGATATGGTTTTGTAATTATTGATGATTTCTCTCATTTTACATGGGTTTTCTTTTTGGCACACAAAGATGAAACTTTTCAAGTTTTCTCTAAATTTTATCGAAAAGTCACTAATGAGAAAGGATTTTCAATTCAAAATATTCGAAGTGATTATGGAACCGAATTTGAAAATCAAGAATTTGAAAAATTTTGTGATGAAAAAGGAATAGGCCATAATTTTTCAGCACCTAGGACACCCCAACAAAATGGGGTAGTAGAAAGAAAAATAGAACCTTAGAAGAAATGACCCGTATCATGCTATGTGAAAGTAACCTTCTAAGATACTTTTGGGCGGAAGCTATTAACACGGCATATTACATTTTAAATCGTGCTTTGATTAGATAAATTTTAAAGAAAACCCCCTATGAGCTTTGGAAAGGAAGAAAATCTAATATTGCATATTTTCATATTTTTGGTTGCCGATATTTTGTATTAAATAATGGTAAAGAAAGACTTAAAAAATTTGATACAAAATCAGATGAAGCAATCTTTCTTGGTTACTCCTCCACTAGTAAAGCTTTTAGAGTTTTCAATAAAAGAACCTTAGTAGTAGAGGAGTCAATACATGTTGTCTTTGATGAAACTAACGATCTTCCTTCAAGGAAGGATGAAGGTGTTGATGATGTAGATCCTCTTATAGAAGGAATGAAGGAGATCACTCTGAAAGATTCAACAATTCAAGATGATGAGGAACATGAAGAAAAATAGGATGAGAGAGGTGAAGAACAACCTCAAGGTACAAATGACCTATCCAAAGAATGGAGGTATGTTCACAATCACCATAAGAGCTAATTATTGGTGATCCTATGCATGGGGTAAGAACTCATTCTTCACTTAAAGATGCATTCAATCATTGTGCTTTTGTCTCTCATCTTGAACCTAAAACCATTAAAGAAGCTGAAAATGATTATAATTGGATTAATGCAATGCAAGAGGAACTTAATCAATTTGAAAGAAATAATGTATGGACTTTAGTATCAAGACTTAAAAATTATTCAATAATTGGCACAAAATAGATTTTTAGGAATAAATTAGATGAACATGAAATGTAATAAGAAATAAAGCAAGATTGGTTGCTAAAGGTTATAATCAAGAAGAAGGAATTGATTTTGATGAGACCTTTGCACCTGTTGCTAGATTAGAGGCAATTAGACTTCTACTTGCATATGCTTGCTTTATGAAATTTAAATTATTTCAAATGGATGTCAAAAGTGCCTTTTTGAATGGATATATTGCTGAAAAGTCTATGTAGAACAACCCCCAGGTTTTGAAAATCATTCTTTTTCTAATCATGTTTTTAAATTAAATAAAGCTCTATATGGTTTGAAACAAGCACCCAGGGCTTGGTATGATAGGCTAAGTAAATTTTTACTTAATAATGATTTTTCAAGAGGTAATGTAGACACAACCCTTTTCATTAAAAGAAATCAAGATGATATATTAGTTATACAAATATATGTTGATGACATTATCTTTGGGTCTACTAATGAATCTCTTTGTTAAGATTTTGCAAAGCTCATGCAGGGGGAGTTCGAGATGAGCATGATGGGAGAACTTACTTTCTTCCTCGGACTCCAAATCAAACAAACAAAGGAAGGAATCTCCATCACCCAAAGCAAGTACATAAAAAAATTACTCAAAAGATTTGAAATGGAGAACTCCAAAGCAATTGGCACACCCATGAGCCCTTCATGTAAGCTTGACAAGGATGAAGAAGGTAAAAGTGCAGACTTAAAATATTATAGAGGTATGATTGGCTCTCTATTATATTTAACGGTAAGTAGACCTGATATCATGTTTAGTGTTTGTCTTTGTGCTCGATTTCAATCTAATCCTAAAGAATCTCACTTGAATGCTGTTAAAAGAATCCTTAGATATTTAAATGGTACTCAAACTCTAAGATTATGGTACTCTAAGGACTCATTAATTGATTTAATAGGATATTTAGATACTGATTTTGCTGGATGTAGATTAGATAGAAAAAGTACTAGTAGAACTTGTCAATTTCTTGGAGTTAATCTAATCTCCTGATTTAGCAAGAAATAAAATTCGGTAGCACTGTCTACGACCGAGGCCGAATACATTGCAGCCGAAAGTTGTTGTGCTCAAATCTTGTAGATTAAGCAACAACTCAAAGATTTTGGTATCAAACTTAATGAAATCCCATAAGATGTGATAATACCAATGCCATAAATCTTACTAAAAATCCAATTCAGCATTCTAGGTCTAAACATATTGAAATCAGACATCATTTTATAAGAGAACATGTTCAAAATAAAGACATAATTCTTGACTATGTGTGTACTGAAAAATAACTAGCCGACATCTTTACAAAGGCCCTAAGTGAAGATAGATTCTGTGAAATTAGGAGAGAACTAGGAATCCTTGATCCATCTGCTTAAATGTCTCTCTAATCCTAAGGGTTCAATGTCAAAAACTCTTTGAACTCAATTTTCATCATTTCTCTTGGGCTTAAAAGCTCAAAATTATCATTCTCATAATTGATCATTAAGCAAATATCCTTCTCCTAAAGTTTTAAATTTTTTGAAAATTGTTCATCATTTTTTTTGAATTTTTGTGAACCATGAGTCGACCCCCTAGGGTCGACCCAATGGCAAACTTGTAGTTTTGGCCAAAATCCCATGGGCTTCTTCTTCTTTTGGTTAAAATCCCATCCTTTGAGCCGACCCATTCCACCGTCTTCTTCCTCCCTCCAAAACCTTAGGTCTCCTTCTTCTTCCTCTCCAAACCCAAGACCTACCCCCAAGATTCTTCTCCCATCACCCCTCTCACCTCAAATCGACCCTTAGGAATCGATTTCATCCCCATCTCATCCCTTATTTGGAGCGGTTGGAGCGTGCCCTAGCTTCCACCCTTCTCCTCCAAATTGGGGTTTCACTCCTCCAAAGATTCCTATCCTTTCCCTAAAATTCCTCTATCTCTTCACACATTTGACCTCCCAAGACCCCTTGCTTGCTCTAGTGGTAGAAATGGCTCCAAAAATGAAGCTCCCACAAAGAAGGAAGTCGGTCTGCGAGTTGGAAGAAGGCGTGCACAGGAAGAGACAGGCTTCTCAGACCTCATCTACTTCCATCCCTATTTCGACATTGCTCCAGGTTCTTCTGGGTCTCTATTAAGCTCCAGTAAAATTCTCTTATCTGTTAGAAAGGTAGAATCCAGAAAAAATGTAGATTTTAGATTTTTTGAAAAAGAGAGGTTCTTCATTGGTTCAAAAATCAAAGATCAAGGTTGGGGGTTCTACTGCTCACTTAAAGAAATTATCTATGTGGATTTGGTTAGGAAATTTTATCTGAACTTGAGCTATGGCAATGGAACAGTAACATCCACTGTTAAGGGTATAGATATCTGTTTAGATCCTATATTTTTGGGAGAGATTCTTCATTTACCCTGTGAGGGATACTCAAACATGGAACTCCCAGTCAAGAAAGAAGGAATTAATATGATTTTAAGAGGAACCTTCTCGGGAAGCCTAAACAAACTTGAATCCAAGATCCTTTCCATTGAGATGAGGATACTACATCAAATGGTAACAAAGCTTTTCTTCCCTAGAAGTGGTAGACATGACCTCCTCTCAGGTCGAGACATCTCATCATGTTTCATGTGATTACTCAAACCCCCCTAAACCTCCCAGCATTAATGATTGAGGCCATGAGAGAAATCCTGAATAGATCCAAGGCACATCTGCCTTTCGGTATGGCCCTCACTTTGGTATTCAGGAGGTTTGGAGTTAGTTTTGAGGGGGAGGCTGCAGCTAGGCTTTCTCACTCTGACACCATCAACCAACATACTTTGCACCGCATGGGATTTACTAAGACAGATAGTGGTTGGACTAAAGGTGTAGAAGAGAGAGCTGAGGTTAGAGCTGAGGAAGAAGGACCATCTTCACCCCTCCATGATCTCAGGGCAGCATCTCCAGACATTCAGTTCATTTCAGATCCCGAGGCTGGCCCATCAGAGTCTACTAGGAGGCACACTCCAGTCCAGCAGCCAGACAGCAGAGCACATCCCTCAGAGATCAGATTGGCTGATGACCAGATAGAGATGATCTCTCAGCGTGTGGCTTCCTTACTTTCTCGACAGTGGGGCACTTCAGCTTTTGCACAGGGATCCTCATCACATGATGTATTTGATCAGACTTTGATCCCTCACATCTCCACTGTCTTCCAGATGATTTCAGATCAGTCAGTTCGCATTCAGCAGCTTGAGGGTTATATATTGAGACTGACTGGGAGGGTACTTGACTTGCAGGGGCAAGTGTTAGCTCTGGCACATCCACAGCCACAGGAGTGCATCACTGAGGTCTCAGACCTATCTATGGAGGCAGTCAGACTTAGAGAGTTTTGGAGAGTGGATTTGATTTTTCGAGGAGAGAGATCAGAGGCTCTAGTGAGCATGCATCCACCCAGTTCACTGCACTGCTACAGTTTGTTTCGAGAGCTCTGAACCTTCTGGATACCATCAGACTCTCTCTTGCAGTTCAGTCTGTTGCTTCTCAGCCTTCAGGATCATCACACCCGCCTACTCGTGCCGGCACCTCCACTCATGGCAGAGGCAGACGGGGTAGAGGATGAGCCCTTGGTCGTGATCCTTCATCTCCTCACCCCATCTCCGATTCATCTGACTCGATCCATCCAGTCATGATCTTTACTAGATCCTTGTAGTTAGTCTTGTCTTTAGTTTCTTTCTAGGATCTATCTTTTGAGCCATGTAATGATGTTGACTAATTGACTTTTGCATTTTGGTATATGTATTGGAATAACTATATGGTATCAGTCACTTTTTGATTATATATATATCTACTCTTTGACTTTCAATGAGTGACCTTCAAATTGAGTTACTTTCAATTATGTGCATGCTTAAAATACTATGAATTGCAATATGCTATCCATGATTTCTGGTATATCTTTTATGTTTGCTGTATTCAGGGAGAGTAAAACAATACGCAACTAAGAAACAAGCAATAAAGAAGGAAGCTAAAGAAGTAACATTAGTAAAAGGGGGAGTAAACAAAAGTAACATTAGTAAAATTAATTCCATCAAAAGAAAGAAATAGAGAAAATTTATTCAAAAAAGGGGGAGTAAACAATTTTTGTTGATGCTATCAAAAAGGGGGAGAAATTAAAGAATCAAAAGCAAATTGATAAAAGAATCAAAAGCAAATTGAGCAAAATGTTAAGCAAATGAGCAGATTTTCAAATTCTTAGGCATGCTCTGATATCAAAATTAAATAATCAAATGAGCAAATGAGCAAATGAGATATTTTCAAATGAGTAAAGAGCAAATTTTTAAAATTCTTAGGCAAATTCTGCTTTGCTCTGATACCAAAAATTCTGCTCTGATATCAAAATCACATAATCAAATAAGCAAATATTTTTAAATGAGCAAATTTTCAAATTATTAAGCAATAGGCAAATTATTAAGCAAATGAGCAACACAAGCAAATGGGCACATGTAACACATGCCAAAGAATCAATCTTCTTTTCAAGCAAATGCACTTATAAGTAATTTTCAATTTGGTAGCAAATTTTCTATTTATCTTCAAACTACCTATGATGCATTTCATTCCTTTGAAATTCATGCTCCATGTTTCATATATATGCTTTTGCTCAAGTATTTTGTTATCAACAAAAAGAAGAGATTGTTGCTCCTTGGATTGATTTTGATGATTACAAAGCATTTGAAGGGGTACTAATGATTTTCGCTTGAAAAAGACTTATTGCTTTTCAAGGATAAAATCATAATTTTAACAAACCCTGATTTGAAAGCATCAAGTGATAGAACAAAAGATTTGTGATCCATTGGTGAAAATTTTATTATTTTTGGACATGTATTTTGAAAGATATCCATGTTTGAAAATTTGAGTCGACCCCATGAGTCGACTCATGGCACAATGAGCTGATTGGCACGTAGATTTTTTGGCTGGCACAGTCTATGAGTCGACCCATGAGTCGACCCCCAAGGCATGAGTTGACTCATGAGTCGACCTCTGCTGTTTTTAGGCCAAATTTACAGAACCTTGATTTTCTGTTGGTTTTCTGTTATTTTTCCACAGAGGTCGACCCATGAGTCGACCCATGAGTCGACCTTTGTGACGGAAAAATTCCACAACGGCTAGTTTTTAACCCGTTTTAAGTACTTTTAATGCTCATTTAATGTGGTCTAACGGCTCTATTTCAGCCCAGATTGTTCTCCACCATTTTTTAAAGCTATAAAAGGGATAAAAATATGGAAATCATGAAGAAGAGAGATTTTTGAAAAGAGGATTTCAAGCATACTTTTCAGCCCTAAGCAAGAGCTCACTCAAAGCATTCAAAAGCCTTTAATTCAAGCTCACCAACTCCTCAAGTGCACATTCAAGTCTCCAACCACTTGAGAAAATCGAAAAGAGTCTTCTTCTCTTTGAGTAAAGTGTATTTAAAGCCTCATTCGCTCATTAAAGGAGCTTCTTTTGTATTTACTGTGCTATTGATTGTTATACTCTGTTTGAGTTATTGTTTTTATTTTGGAAGGGTTCCAAAACAAGGAAAGGTTGATCCGAACCTTGAATCAGAGTGTATTGGGTTGGCTTGTACCCGAAAAATAAGTGGACTAGCTTGGGATAGCTAGAGTTGGAGTTTTTGACGAGTGTATTCAGGTTGAATACAAGTTAGTGGATTGGAATTCCTAAGTAGGAGCTTGGGAAGTGGATGTAGGTGCAAGGTTGGCACCGAACCACTATAAATCTTTTTGTTTGTGTTGTGCCTAATTGCTCTTCTTTAGAACTTCTTTATTCTCTTGCATTCTTGCTTTTAATCATTAGCCTTGAATCAACTATACTCTCCCTATTTATTTAGTTATTGTTAAATATTTTTCATAAGACATAAGTTAAGTTTAAAATTTTTAGAAACCCAATCACCCCTCCTCTTGGGTTGCATAGCTGGGCAACAAAGAGTATGTCATCTATATATAATACAAAGAAGATAACTATAGAAATATTAGCCCATTTATAGATGCAAGGCTCCTCTCTGCTCTTAACAAAGTCATACATTTTGATCATCTTATCAAAATATATATTCCAACTCTGAGAAGCTTGCTTCAGTCCATAAATAGACCTATTAAGCTTGCACACTTTAGATTCATCTGTAGATTTAAATCTTTCAGGTTGTATCATATACACCTTTTCTTCCAACTCTCCATTAAGAAAATCAATTTTGACATCCATTTATCAGATCTCATAATCTAGGTGTGCCGCTATAGCAAGTATAATCTGAATGGACTTAAGCATTATTACAGGAGAGAGTGTCTTATCATAGTCAATACCATAACATTGACGATATTTCTTGACAACTAGATAGATTTTATGGGTCTCTGCATTTTCATCCGCTCCTCTTTTCCTTTTGAAGATCCATTTACATCCTATTGGTTTAATCCTTTCAGGTGGATCAATAAGTATCCATCACCATTGATCTCTATAGATTCCATTTCGGATTTCATGATTTTTAGCCATTTTTTAGAATTGGACCTCTGCATGGCATCTACATAGATGATCGGATCCTCATCATTTTCATCTAGTTCGATAGGATCACCATCTCGAACCAAGAAATCATGGTATCTGTTCAGTTGATGTGGTGTTCTACCGGATCTTCTTAATGGCACCTCTATAATAGGCTTCGGATTTGATTCTTCAATCAAATTTGGTACTATATTCCTACTAAGAGATGTCTGATTTTTTACCTCACGAACTTCACTTATTTTAATCTTAATGGCATCAGTTCTTTCCCTAAGGAGCTCTCTTTCCAAAAAGAATGTTCTATTGCTGATGAACACCTTTTGTTCCTTAGCAAGATAGAAATAGTACCTTTTTATTTTCTTTGGGTACCCTATAAATAAATACTTGTCGGACCTAGGTCCAAGCTTATCTATCTTTAAATGTTTGATATAAGCCAGACACCCCAGACCTTAAGATGTGAGAATACTGACTTACGCTCTGTCCATATCTCATATGGAGTTTTATTTACAGATTTATTTGGAATCCTATTCAGTATATAGCATGCAGTTTCTAGAGCATATCCCCAGAAGGAGATTGGCAGAATTGCAAAGTCCATCATGGATTGAACCATATCTAACAATGTTCAATTCATCCTTTCTGATACTCCATTATATTGTTGTGTTCCAAGAGGAGTCCATTACGAGAGAATCTCATTTTTTTTTTTGGATATATCAAAAACTTATTTGAAAGGTATTTATCTCCTCAATCTGATTGAAGAGTTTTAATACTCTTTTCAATTTATTTTTCTACTTTATTGTGAAATCATTTGAACATTTCAAATGATTCGGACTTATGCTTCATAAGATACATATATCCATACCTCGATAGGTCATCAGTGAAAATAATGAAGTAATTATACCCACCTCTGGTACTTATGCTCATGGGTTCACATATATCACTATGTACTAGACTTAAAATATCAGCGGCTCGCTTAACTTTTTCTTTAAAAGGTGACTTTATCATTTTACCAAGAAGACAAGATTTACAGATCGATAATAATTCACAATCGTCAATGTCGAGATTTCTCTCTTTAGTTAACCTATCCATCCTATTCTTGTTCACATGACCTAGCCGATAATGCTAAAAATAAGCATCGTTAACATTATCTACTTTAGGATATTTATTAGATGTGTACATTACACTTACAGACTGTGATAGAAGGTATATGTCATGTTTTAGTTGTCCACACATAATTATAGTACCATTTATAATGATATCACAAAAATTATCCCTTATTAAAAGGTTGAAATCAACTTTGGCCAAAAGGTCTATAGAGATGACATTCATTAAAAAGGAAGGACAATAATGACAATCATCTAACATGACAATTCTAGACCCAAAAGCAAGCTGAATAGTTTCTAGAGCTAAAATTAGAATAGGGCTTCCATCTCCAATGTTCAGGAACCATTCATCATTTTTAAATTTTTTACTGATCTGAAGTCTTTACAACGAATTACTAATGTTAATTAGACTTCTAGTATCTAATACCCAGGTAGTAGTATTACACACAGAAAAATTATAAAGAGTTATCATATAAGTACCTTATCTAGCAACAGATTACTATTTTCTTTTGCTCGACCTGTTGAGGTTAAGGAAGGCTATATACTGAGGATAATTTTTGTTTCAGTACCTCAGCTTCTTGTAGAAAAAGTACTCTATCTAGCTCTTGTCAACCTTTGACTTCTTGCTCTGACTGGGCTTTGGAGCCCCAGCATGCTGTACCTTCTTCTTATTCTTCTTTTCTTTCTCAAAGGGATGATGCCCAGAAGAAGAACCACCCACCATATTCATCGACTCTTTTTGAAGCTGGTTATCCTTCTCAAAGGTTTGCAGTAACTTTAGCAAACCATGGTAGTTTACTATAAGTTTAGTCATTATGCAATGACTAAGAAAAGATAGGTAGAACTTGATCAAAAAATTCAAGATCGTATCTTTTCCTAGCTGCTCATATAAGAAAAATCCGATTTTGCTCAAGCACTCGATCTGCTCGATCATGTACAGTACATGATCAGTACCGGCACCTTTTCTCACATCCGTGCATTGAAGACAATGCAAGATATTTTGTGCCTCTCAACATCATCAGAAGTACCAAGAGACTCGTTCAATATTTGAAGGATTTTTTTTGGCGAGTATCCTCAAATTTGTGATTGAACTCGTCGTTCACAGCTGCCTGCATGATGCAATGCACAGTGATTCGATCATTGAGCTATTTTTGATAAGTATCTTTGATTGCACCATGAGCATTTAGGACAGGCTCCTCAGGTGCTGGATTTGTAAGTACATATAAGATCCTCTTATGCTTCAAGACAATCTTGAGCTTTTGATACCAACTATCAAAATTAGGTCCGATGAGCTTGTCACTATCCAACAATGAGTGGAGTGATAAAGTGTTAGCCATTGCTGAAAAGAAATAAGATCATATTAGTATATGAATTATTTAATCCTAAAGACTTGAACTTCAGTCTAAAGATTCTTTCACTATTTTATATGAATTGGTATCCTCTACCTTCAATTTAAAGAATTACATTAATCCCTTAGCAGGTACTAGAATCCACATAGATTGTACACAAGTCTGAATATGGCTCGACCAACTCATATGCATCTATGGATAGGTTCTTACTCAATTATTTTTTCAAATTATTTTTAATAATAATTTTACCCCAGGCACCTCTTCAGCAGGCATATGGCACCTTCACTAAAAGTTCTAGTTAGGTCCAAGCATTAACATGAACATACTCGGTGAATCTAACTAATGAATGATCAGGCCCGAGTAAGCTCTGACTGAAAGGTTGCACAGGGGTTTCATGCATGCATTTCAAAAATTTTTAGCGAAAGAACATTAGATTAAACTATTTAATCTATAAATATATACATAAGATCTAATCTTAAAACTCCTATAAATGAATCTATGACATGAATTTATATGCATAAAAATCTGAATCTAAAATGACAAGCATGTGAACCAAAAAATAGTATTTAGTAATAGATCTAATCTACCACTTCTAGAATTCCGAACCTAATACCTTAGCATGGATAGTTGAACTCCATGATCAAGAATATAGATCTGAAAGTTCTCTTTGGTCGTTCACAGCCGCACAAGTGTCCGACCTCTACGGATGATCCACACAAAGCCCTTGGATCGATCAGCCCTCTGTGGGAGTGCTAGCTCACGTAGTCAGCTTCTGATGGCAGATCTAATTTGATCTCTTTTTTTGATCACCTCAAACCTTTTCAATATCGAAGATGGATCAGAGGAGGATACTGGATGGTGGAGAAAAATCTGATGAAGACTCTCTTCTCTTTGATTTTTCCTTCATCTAAAAATCCTAGAACAATTCTAGGTCTCTCACCCAAGAGGAGATCGGTCTCCTCCTTTGTTCATGCCAAGAAAAATAGAAGCCTACCCAAACCTCATGCCCCAAAGAAGATTTTTGGCCCCTCTTTCCCTTTGATATCTCATGGTGAAAAGTTCTCTCTCATTGGCACACAAAAGTATGGCCTTTTTATGGTTGTCGCACAAACCAGATTAGATAAGATAAGAGCTGGAGTTTGTTGTAATTTAACTCATTTTGAATTTCAATTTGACTCTAACTTTTTCTCAACCTTATCTGACTTAAAGAGAGACTTACCAAAAAAATTTGAATGTGAAAAATAATTAGGAACACTTTCTTTTCTCACACATAATGGGCATCTTCAAAAGAAGCCAATGTGTGGAAGGATAGGGATAGGGTTTTAGGTTGAAATTCAAACTATTTTAAATTCAATTCAAAACCAACCACATCCTATCCTTAATGGATGACAAAAGAAGGGTTAGTTTCTAGTTTTCTTACATACAAATTAATTTTGTGTGGTGAGAAAAGGCATGAGATCTTTTGGATGGCGCAAGGGAGAGAGTCCCATTCATCTGGGACTCTAAGGTTTAACTAATTGAATTTCTTTCAAACTTAATCTAATTAGATCCAAATAAAATATGATGAACCTAATATAATTAGGCTTCTATAACTTCAATTAAATTTAATCAAATCAATAAATTAATTGAGCTATAGATCCGATCAAATCAGGATCATTTCTTCCTTACCGATTAAGTCATCTTATAACTTAATCAGATCTGACCTGATTGAATTCAATTCACTCAGACTTGATCTAGACTTTAATGCTCAATCAAATTGAGTTAATTAATAATTTAATCACTAATTAATCCTCTATTAATGATAAAGTTCAATCCAGTGGGACTCTTCAGCAGAGTCCTCGTCCAGTGGGACTCTTCAGCAGAGTCTCAGTCCACTGAGACTCTTCAGATTAGCCATGTGATCGAAAAAAACTTCTAATATATGTGACCCTATAGGTTCGAACCTAATCTGGTAGCACAGCAATAGATTTCTGTATCAATCGAAGTAACCATCTAGCAATGGTACCCGACATCCAGATAGATCGAATGTATACAAAGCAACACTCAAAAATCTATTTGGATATAGTTATCGTATAATTCATCTCTTTGACCGTTGATGCTAGGATGACATAGAGTTTAAACTGTCAACTCTCAACAATACATCTATTATGTGTTTCAACCTAATAAATCTTGTGACTCCTCACAAGGATTGTCCTGGTCAAGCTCTTACTAAATTGAAACACAAAGCATTCTCTCCAATCTTTTGAAGTAGTCAATTCTAGCTTGATTCACGCTCTGACTTCACGAGTACTTAACTATGCCCAGAAACCTTTTGATTCGAAATTAGAAATTCAGGTAGTCTGGCACCAAAGTATAGTGAGTTGCTTGCAAATCACCATGGTGATCTCAGGTCAGAGGGACACTTATACCCATATCCCTTCGGAGTGACTCTTGATAGTAGAGTACTCCAGAGTTGGTCATGTTCAGTGAAATGTACTTTTATATTTCACCTGCATGCCATACCAGCGTCTCTACACTCCTTGGTTAAGAGGACAACCAACCTATATGGCACACAATGATCTGCACTTGATATGTCTATCATCCTTGTAATAGCATATCATTTGGTCGTGAACTTATTTAAGGACTAAACGATAAATTTTTCTTTATCAATTTAAAATAGTCCTAAGGACTTTCATCATAACACAAAAATTTGATATAGAAGATGTACAAACTTATGATAAAAAATTATCAAATAAATATTTTATTAATTAAATCATATACAATTACATCAATAAGCTCAACCGTCAATAAACTGACGATTAACTTTGGAACACAATCGGTACAGTATGGTATACCTATCTTTGATTTATAGTCTTCGAACTTCTTAACACTGAGGATTTTAGTAAATAGGTCGATCAGGTTTTCCTTTCTATCGATTTTCTAAAGCTTGACATCATCTCGATCCATGATCTTTCAGATCAGATGGTAATGATGCAGAATGTGCTTGGTCTGTGATGTGACTTCGATTCCTTCACTCGAGCAATGGCGCCAGTGCTGTCGCAGTACAACAAGATGGAGCCATCAAGAGAGGGTGCCACTCCGAGCTCGTTGATGAATTTTTATAACCACACAGCTTTCTTCACAACATCAGATGCCATGATATATTCTACCTTGCAAGTAGAGTCGGCCACAATATGCTGCTTGGAACTCTTTCAATAAATTGCTCCATCATTCAAGGTATAAATATATCCCAACACGCTCTTGCTGTCGTTATGATTTGATTAAAAATTGAAGTCTGTAAATCTCATAAGTTTTAAGTTGGATTCTCCATAGATAAGCCACTGATCTTTAATATTTCTTAAATGCTTAAGGATGGTCTTTATAACCTTCCAGTGGTTCTCACCTGGATCGGACTGGTATCTACTCACTACTTCTAGTGAGTATGCCACATCCAGTCACATACATGTCATGGCGTATATAATAGATCTCACTATCGAAGCATATGAAATTATACTCATACGCTCTCTCTCTTGAGGAGTTGTCGGACAATTACTCTTCGAGAGAGAAATTTCTTGGTCTATCAGAAGATAGCCTTTCTTAAAATTCTCTATGTTGAACCTTTTCAACACAGTATCAATGTATGTCGACTGGGATAATCCAAGTAATCTTTTAGATCTATATCTATAGATCTTCATCCCAAGGATGAAGGATGCTTTTTCCAAGTCCTTCATGGAGAACTGTGATGATAATCAAATTTTTATTCCTTGTAATGTAGGGATGTCATTCTCGATTAAGAGAATATCATCTACATATAAAATAAGAAATACTATCACCGAGTTATTAACTCACTTATATATGTAGGGTTTCTTTCCATTCTTAATGAAGCCATACATTCTGATCATTTTATCAAAATACATGTTTCAACTCCGAGAAGCCTGCTTAAGTCCATAAATGGACCTCTAAAGTTTGTACACCATAGACTCATCTGTGGATATGAAATCTTCAGGTTATATTATATACACCTTTTCTTCTAACTCTCCATTTAGGAAGGTTGTTTTCACGTCCATTTGTCAGATTTCATAGTCCAGATGTGCTGCTATCACAAGCATGATCCGAATGAACTTAAGCATTGTCACAGGAGAAAATATCTCATCATAATCAATACCATAACACTTATGATAATCTTTGACAACCAAACAGACTTTATAGGTCTCCACCTTTTCGTCTGTACCCCTCTTCTTTTGAAGATCCACTTATACCCTATGGGTTTTATCCTTTCAAGTGAGTCAACCAATGTCCATACATTGTTGACTTTTATGAACTCCATTTCATATTTCATGGCTTTCAGCCACTTATCAGAGTCAGACCTCTGCATCGCATCCATATAGGTGATCGGATCATCATTGTTCTCATCGAGTTCAATTGGATCACTATCCTGGATCAAGAAATTGTAGTACCTATCTGATTGATATGATACTCTATCAGATCTCTTTAAAGTTATTTCTACAACAAGTTTTGGATTTGATATAATCAAATCCAACTCTATGGGTTTACTAGATTGTGTCGGATGTTCTACTGATCGAACTTCATCAAGTTCAATCTTTAAGGCATTAGTTCCTTCTCCAAGAAACTCTTTTTCTAGAAAGACTGTCCTATTATTGACGAACACCATCTGTTTGTTAGTAAGATAGAAATAATACCCTTTGGTCTCTTTTAGGTACCCTACAAATAGACACTTGTCAGACCTAGGTTCAAGCATGTCAGTTTTCAAATATTTGACATAAATCAAACATCCTCAAACCCTAAGGTGAGAAAGTGCTGGCTTACATCCTGTCCACATCTCATGTGGTATTTTACTTACGGACTTATTCAAAATTTTATTTAAAATATAACAAGCTGACTCGAGTGCATATCCCCAAAAGAAGATTGACAGATTTGCAAAGTCCATCATGGACCGAACCTTGTCTAACAGGATTCGATTCTTCATTTTCGATACACCGTTATGCTGTGGTGTTGCAGGAGGGATTCATTACGAGAAAATCTCATTCTCTTCTAAGTATGTCAGAAATTTACTAGAGAGATATTCTCCTCCTCGATCAGACTAAAAATTTTAATACTTTTTCCAGTTTATTTTTCTACTTCATTATGAAATCGTTTAAATATTTCAAATGATTCTGACTTATGTGTCATTAAGTAGATGTGCCCATACCTCGATAGATCATCTATAAACATAATAAAATAATAATATCCATCTCTGACACTCATGTTCATTGGTCCACATACATCAGTATGTATTAGACTTAGAATTTTACTAGCTCGCTCATCGTTTTTGATAAAAGGTGACTTGATTATTTTTTCAAGAAGACAGGACTCATAGGTTAGAAGTGATTCACAATCACTGACTTTGAGGATTCTCTCTTGTATCAACCTATTTATTCTGTTTTTGTTAACATGACCTAACCTATAATACCAAAGGTAGATATCAGAGACCACTAATTCTAGGGCATTTGCTGGACATGTATATTACACTAACAGGTTGTGACAATATGTAAATACCATTGTTCAGCTATCCATTCATCACATTAATACCATTCATAATGATATTAAAATTATTTTCTTTTATTAAAATTTTATAACCATACATGACCAAGAGGCCTACAGAAATAATGTTCAATAAAAAGGACTGACAAAAGTGACATTCATTAAGAACAATTATATTCGACTTGAATACAAATATAATAATTCCTAACACTAGAACTGGAGCTAATCTTCCATCTCTAACATTGAAGAATCTTTCACCTTCTTCAAATCTCCTACTGACCTGCAGACCCTGCAATGAATTGTAAAATTAAAAGGGCTTTCATTATCTAATATCCAGATTGTAGAATCACAAATTAAGAAATTACAAAGTGTTATCATATAATTATCTTATCTAGCAATAACTTGCTTCTTTCTCAGCCTGTTCGGATCTAAGGAGGTAATGTACTAAGGATAATTTCTCTTTCAGTGCCCCTGTTTCTTACAGTAAAAACATTCCGCCTGACTTTGATCGGACTTGGGTTTCTTCATCTGACTGGGCTTAAGTGCCCCAGCACTTTACATCTTTTTCTTGTTCTTCTTATTCTTCTTCCCTTTCTTAAAGGATTGATGTCTAGAAAAAGATCCTCCCACTACATTCACTGACTCTTTATGGAGTTGAGGATCCTTCTCAAAGTTTTGCAGCAATCTCAGTAAGCCATGATAGTTGATCGTAGGCTTTGTTATTCAAAAATGAGTAAGAAAAGGGAGGTAAGATTTGGGCAGAGAGTTCAAAATGGTATCTTTCTCTAGCTGCTCTGCTTAAATGCTCAATCATCTCGATCATGTACAGTACATGATCGGAGATTGATGCTCCTTCTCTCATTCGAGCATTGAAGATGGCACAACTAGTTTTATACCTCTCAGCGTCGTTGGGTGTGCCAAAAGACTCGTTCAATATTTGCAACATGCTCTGTGGTTGAGTATTCTCTTAATGATGACTGAACTCATCATTTATTGCCGTCAGCATAATACAATGAACCATAGTTCGATCATTGAGCCACTTTTGATAAGTGTCTCTGATCGTGCTACGTACGTTCGGAGCTGGCTCCTCAAGTGTTGGATCTGTCAATACATACAAGATCCGTTCGTGCTCTAGAATTATTTTGAGCTTTCGATATCAGCTATTAAAATTTGATTCCATCAATTTATCACTATCTAACAGTAATCGGAGTGATAAGATTGTGGCCATAATTGCAAAAGAAAAATCAAAACATATGAATTGATTCAGTCTTAAGATATAGATTTTAGTCTAAAGGTTCTTTCACTATTTTATTTGAATTGATAGTCTCTACCTCTAATTCGAGAAATTATACTAATTTTTTAGTGGGTACTAGAATCCACATGGACTTCACATGGGCCTGAGTGTGGCTCGACGAACCCCTATGCACTCATGGGTAAGTTCTTAACCAATTATTTCACTAAATAATTTCTAATATTCAATTTTATCCCAGACACCTCTTCAGCAGGCATGTGGTGCCTCTACTGAAAATTCTGATTAGGTCCAACTATTAACATGTCAGAATTTAGAGCATCTGACAAATGAGTGACCAGGCTCGAGTGTGGCTTGACTAACCTGACCATCATTAGAAAAATACAACTAAATCAATATATTATGAATGATAATTCTGACAACCAGATGAGCACCAGACGTGTGGTACCTCCAATGATCATCTGAACTGTTGGACTCATTATCATCTAACTTAATGGGAGGCTATGATCTAGTTATTACCATAACTATTTTATTTTAGGGATCTAACAATTTTAGAGAATTTAATTAGTTGAATTGAGAGATGAGAAGAGACTTGACCAATTAATCTTAATCCTCCCACTGACTTCACCTAGTCAGATTAAAGAAGATCAGGCATAAGCTGATCCAACCAACTAGTCATGAATCCTCCCACTGACTCCACCAAGTCATAAAGAGGACTTAAGACAAGTTGAACTAGGGGCACCTAAATTAGTCATACTAGTTTTCTAGTTAGCATGGGTCAACCCTAATCATTAAGTGATCTAATCAAAATATGATTCACCATGTTGGCCAAGTAAGTGAGATCGATGGAAGGGATATGCTATTAACTCGATATAGATTCAATCTATGCGAATAGCTCCCAATTAATGACCACCGATCAAAGTTGCCATACTTACTTTAGACACCAACTGGTTAGTCATTTTTAATTTGATCAACTTATAGATTTGGGTTCGACCACAGAGTCACGATCAAAGTCCATATTGGTCTAATCAAAGATATGGACTTGACCAACTACAACTATTGAAATTGATCAAGAGAAGAAAATGACCCAATCAAAATTAATTTTTAATTAGATTTGATCAATTACTAACATGGTCCATTATCAATGATTTCTAACCCTAGGTCTAACCCAGTTAAATGGACTTGACTCGAGCTAACCCATTAATCCATGAATTATGAAATTAATTTCTTAGATTTTTTATTCTCAAATCTAGATCACTTAATTCTCAATTAAGTTTTGGACTGACATAATTTCGGGTTCAGTGTTTGAAAATAATTTTTAATTTTATAAAATATTTTTACAATCAATCATCTAATAATTAAAATATTAATTTTAGATCTAATATATATTATTTTAGATCTAAAATAAAATTTTAAAATTTTTTTTATTGTTCATCATCATGGAAAAGACTGCGTAGCACCCTACACGCCATAGGAGATCCCATCGAATGGATAAATAGAGTTGCGAAATCCTGATTTCTCCTATGACCGAATGGCTATGAAGATCTATCCAATCAGATTACTATACCACTTAGATATTAAATTAATTATTTAAATCTAATTTAAATAATTAAAATCAGATTATATGCAAAAATAAATTCATGTCACAAGAAAACTTGCTCTGATACCATTGAAAGATTGCATAGGAGTTTCATGCATGCATTTCAAAAATTTTTAGTAAAAAAAATATTAGATTAAACTATTTAATCTATAAATATATGTATAAAATTTAATCTCAAAATTTTTAAAAATAAATCTATGATATAAATTTATATGCATAAAAATCTGAATCTAAAATTACAAGCATGTGAATAAAAAAATAGCATTTAGTAATAGATCTAATCTACCACTTCTCAGGTTCTGAACCCAATATCTGAGCATAGGTAGTCAAACTTTATGATTGAGAATATAGATCTGAAAGTCTTCTCTGATCACTCATAGCCGCACAAGCATCCAACCTCTATGGATGGTCCACACGAAGTTCTTGGATCAATAAGCCCTCTGCGGGAGTGCTAGCTCGTGCAATCGGCTTCTGATGACAGATCTGATTTGATCTCTTCCTTCAATCACCTTGAACCTTTCTGATATTGAAGATAGATTAGAGGAGGATGCTGGATGGTAGAGAAAAATTTGATGAAGACTCTCTTCTCTTTGTTTTTTCTTCACCCAAAAACCCTAGAATAGTTCTAGGTCTTTCACCCGAGAGGAGATCGGTCTCCTCCTTTGTTCATGCCAAGGAAGATAGAAGCCCACCCAAACTTCACACCCCAAAGAAGATTTTTGGCCCCTCTTTTTCTATGATATCTCATGGTGAAAAGTTCTCTCTCATTGGTACACAAAATTGTGGCCTTTTTATAGTTGTCGCACAAACCAGATTAGATAGGATAAGAGCTGGAGTTTGTTGCAATTCAAATCATTTTGAAGTTTTATTTGACTCTAATTTTTTTTCACCCTTATCTAACTTAAATAGAAACTTACCAAAAAAATTTGGATATGAAAAACAATCAGGAACACTTTCTTTTCTCACACACAATGGGCGCCTTCAAAAGAAGCCAACATGTGGAAGGATAGGGATAGGGTTTTAGGTTGAAATTCAAACCATTTTGAATTCAATTCAAAACTAATCAAATCCTATCCTTAATAGATGACAAAAGAAGGGTTATCTTTTGGTTTTCTCATACACAAACTGAGTTTGCATAGTGAAAAAAGGTGTGAGACCTTTTGGGTGGCGCAAGGGAGAGAGTCCCATTCATCTGGAACTCTTGGGTTTAACCAATTGAATTTCTTTCAAACCTAATCCAATTAGATCCAAATAAAATATGATGAACCTAATATAATTAGGCTCCTATAACTTCAATTAAATCAATAAATTAACTGAGCTATAGACCTGATCAAATTAGGATCATTTTTTTCTTACCGATTAGGTCATCTTATAACCTAATCAGACCTGACCTGATTGAATCCAATTCAATCAGACTTGATTTAGACTTTAATGTTCAATTAAATTAATCTAATTAATAATTTAATCCTTCATTAATGATAGAATCCAAGTCCAGTGGGACTCTTCACTAGAGTCTCCATCTAGTGGGACTCTTCAGTAGAGTCCCCATCCAGTGAAACTCTTCACCAGAGTCTCCATCCACTAAGACTCTTCAAATTAGCCATATGATCAGAGAAAATTTTTAATATATGTAACTCCATAGGTTCGAACCTAATCTAGTAGCACAGAAATAGATTCCTATCCCAATCGGAGTAACCATCTAGTAATGGTACCCGACATCCAGATAGGCCGAATATATGCAAAGCAACACTCAAGAATCTATTTAGATATAGTTACCATATAATTTATCCCTTTGACCATTGATGCTAGGATGACTTAGAGTTTAAATTGTCAACTCTCAATAGTACATTCATTATGTGTCTGAACCTAATAAATTTTGTGACTCCTCACAAGGATTGCCCTGGTCAAGATCTTACTAAATTAAAATACAAATCATTCTCTCCAATTATTTGGAGTGGTCAATTCCATCTTGATTCACGCACTGACTTTACAAGTACTTGACTGTGTTCAAAAATCTTTCGATCCTAAATTAGAAATTCAGGTAGTCCGACATCAAAGCACAGTGAGTTGCTTGCAAGTCACCATGGTGATCTCAGATCGGAGGGACACTTATATCCATATCTCTTCGGAGTGACTCTTGATAGCAGAGTACTTCGAGGTTAGTCATGTTCAGTGAAATGTACTCTTAAATTTTATCTGCATGCCTTACCAGCGTCTCTACGCTCCTTGATTAAAAGGACAACCAACCTATATGATACATAATGACCTACACTTGATATGTCTATCATCCTAGTAATAGCATATCATTTGGTCACAAACTCATTTAAGAACTAAACCATAAATCCTTCTTTATTGATTTAAAATAGTCCTAAGGACTTTTATCATAACAAAGAAGTTCGATATAGAAGATGTATAAGCTTATAATGAAAAATTATCAAATAAATATTTTATTAATTAATTTATATACAATTACATCAATAAGCTCAACCATCAATAGACTGATGATTGGCTTTCGGATATAATTTTCAACACTGACAAATCCAACCATTTATTAGATAGTACAAAGTCATCATATAATGAATGATAATTCTAATATCCAAATAAACACCAGGTGTAAGGCACCTCCAATGCTAATCTGAAATATTGGACCCATTATCATCCATCTTAATAGGAGGCTATGAAGCAGTTATCTCCATAACTATTTTATTTTTAAAATTTAATAATTTAAAAAATTTAATTAATTAATTTAAGAATAAAGAGAAGATGTTAACTAGTATTTCAATGATTCTCTCACTGACTTATCAAGTCATCAAAGAGGACTAGAAACAAGCTGGCTTAAGAACACTTGAATCAGTCACACTGATCAACCTTAATGGCATGAGTCAACTCAAATTATTTAGTAATCTAATCTTAACATAATCTATCTAATTGGCCAGATAAGTGAGATCGATGGGAGAAAAGCCAATGCTTGCCTTAGACACCATATAGTCTAGGTAAGCACACCTCCAATTTAAAATCACTAGTTGTACTATCGAACTTATCTTAGATATCAATTGATCGATTAGTTTCAATTTGGTTAGCCAAAAGATTCGGGCTCAACCACTGAGCCACAATCAGGTCTATTTGGTATGGTTAAAATATAGACTTGATCAAGTTACAATTATAGAGGTTGATCTAGAAAAAATTTAATCTAATTCAACTCTTGATTAGATTTAATTAATTTCTCTATTTGATCCATATTTGTTACTAACCCTAGGTCTAATCCAATTAGATGATCTGATTAAAACTAACCCATAGCTCTAATAATTTATGAGGTGTCTTAAGATCTTTAATTATCAAATCTAGATCTTCTGATAATCAAATCTTAATTCATAATTAAGTATATAAAATTTTATATTGAAATTATTTCAATTTGTAAAACTAATTTATAAAAAATTTCATGCAAAACCTCACATCATATGTTATTAATTTTAGATTATGAAACTAACTTTCAGATCTGAATATTTTGCATAAAATAATAAAAAATAAACCATAAAATTTTTAGATCTAATCTAAACTTATTTATGATTAGAACAATTCTAGTATTTCTTTTCATTTTTCTTCTACATGAGATATAATCACATCGGCATCCCCACACGTCATAAGAAAAATTCATTAATTGGGCAAGAGAGAGAATTTAATCCCTACAAATTCTTCTTATGATCAGATGGTCATGGAGATCCACTTAATTTCAAGTACTTGATTACTAAGAACAATTTAACACTACATATGACATATGTAAAAAAAATTTTTTGGTTCATATCATATTCATAATATGATAATATGTAGAATTTTTATCTAATCTAATTAGATCATTACTACAATATTAAATTTTTTAGATCTGAACCTTAATCATATCATCACATGAATCATTAATTTTAGATCTAAAAAAATAAAGAAATCTATTTAAAATATATGTATGATTGCATAAAATTTTTGGTTTGAGATATGATCAAATATATGCAGATACTTTACTCATATCAGATCTAAAATTCTATCAAATAGATTCAGATCTAAGTTTGATTTAAATATCAATTTTTTTATTAAAATATATTCAAAAATATCTATCAAAATAGATTTAAATCATGCATAATCAGGTTTTAAATCAGAATAAAAATTTGTACAGAAAATTTTGCTAAAATAGATTTTTAATAGATCATTTTCAGAGGCTGATTTTGATTTAATAATCTAGTCAAAACTAGATTAGAAATATATAAAGAATATTAGATCAAAATAAAATTTAATTATATAAAAAATTTTAATTTAAAATCAGATAAAAAAAATCAAAAAATCTAAAAATTAGACTATACGATCATGACATACAGTCTGACTCTGATATCAATTGAAGTAAAAATTATCCGATCGCATCAGATACCAGAAAGAAAATTGAATAGATTAATAATTAAAATTTTTATAATGTTTATGAAACCTTACCTTGATTCACAGTGAAAGACTTGATCAAGGTAGAAAAGGTTCCTCAATTGATGCACAGATCCTCTACTTCGCATGCATGTCAAGTAATGTAGGAGAGAGGGATGAAGAACTCTTCAGGAGAAAAAAAGGAGAGCCTTGAAATCTGATCTTAAAACCTTAGAAGAAGCCCACACACCATACCATGAGGGATAGGGAGGACACCAAGAAGAGAGAGATGCCTAGGGAGAGGTGACGCCCAAGGAGATGGGAAGCCCAAGGTTCTCACATCTACGCCAATACTTGATTGATTTTTCTCTTCTCCACACCCCTCCTTTAATAGACAAGAGTTTCTAAATCAAATCAAATATCTTCATGGGTTAGGAATAAGACTCTCTATGTTTGAATCAAATCTAAACTCTCTAAACCATAAGATTTTCTAATGGAAGTAGGAGAGGTACCAACTTGCGCCACCCTTCACCATGCCACATGCTCAAGGGGAGGGGGCTATTTTCAATGCCTTCTCCTCTAACTTGATCAACCCAATAGATAAGAGATCACCTGATAATTATGGCTAAGTACACCAAATCTGATTTGGTTCAAGTTTGAGCTCAATTTGAATCCAATTCGAATCTGATTCGAATCAAAGTCGAAAAGACTGCTAATCGTAATCTAATTAGAATTTAGATCTAAGTCCAACTTGGATAACTAATCTAATTTTAGCCTCAATAAAATTAAGTTCAATTAAATTAGATCTGCTATAAAGTAATTAGGACTTGAATCTAATCTCTTATAATTTTTTAAATCATAGATTTGATCAAATTCATCTCCGAAATCAAACCTGTGCCTCATATGCAGTGCTAGCCGTACATAGTCAGTTTGTAATTTCGTATGATCTATAACTTAATTTTTAATTAAGTAAATCTATATGTTCAATCAAGTTTCATACTTTTAAACTAAACACATAAATATTCAATCAATTCTTTTCTATGTTGTTTGACTTTATACGTGACTCCATAAGTTCGAACACTAAGCTAGTAGCATAAGAATCACTTTCTATACTAATCAAAATGACTATCTAGCAATGATACCTAAGTTTGGATAGATCAAATAATTACAAAGCAACATTCAAGAATCTCGATATATGGTTATCACATAATTCATTCCCTTGATTCTAATGCTCAAGATGACTTAGGGTTTAACTGTCAATCCTGAAATAGTCATCCATATTGTATTTCAATCTTTTTCAAATCTCATGACAAATCATTAGGATTATCCTGATCAAAGTTTTACTGGATTGAGATGTGGTGATGCATTAACTCCTGTAAACTGGAGGAGTCATTTTCATCTTGACTTACACATCGACTTTACAAGTACTTGACTGTACCCAGTAGCCTCCTATTACTGTATTAGAAATACCGGTAGTATGATATGAAAGCACAATGAGTTGCTTGCAAGTCACCGTGGTGATCTCAGGTCAGAGGAATAGTTATGCCTATATCCTTTGCGAGCTATCCTTGACAGCAGAGGGCTCTGCAGGTGAGTCACTGATCAGTAACGATATACTCCTACATCTCATCATATGTCATAATAATATCTCCACACTCCTTGGTTAAGAGGACAATCAATCCATATGACACACAACAACCTATACTCGATAAATATTATTGTTCTTGTTAATAATATATCATTTGATTACGAATAAATTTAAGAATTATTCGATAAATCCTTCTTTATTGATTATATTATAGTTCTAAGGACTTCATCATAACATAAGAGTTCAAAAAAAGATGTACTTTTATGATGAACTTACCAAAAAATAATTTTTATTCATTAATAATTTATATACAAATTATAAAGAGCTCAAACGTCTACAGATAGATAATTGGCTTTAGGATATATTTTCCAACAATCCCTTCATTGTCGAGCTCTTCCGCATTTTTGATTTTTTTTTTATTTTGTCATCCCTAACTCTTTTTGTTTCATCATCAACTTTATTGTTCTCTATTCTAAAGCTGGAGTCCAGCTTTCTCTTTTTCTTTTTTGATCCTTCTATATTGTAAAAAGGTGTATCGATAATTGATGGTATATCTTTCCTCTGAGAGGGGTTTCTTCTTTGATAAGAGGGACTCCTTCTTTGGTGCATGATTAAAAGGATCGATTTTTTTTTTATTTCATATTTTTTATAGAGGAGTGGAGGTTTTCACATTGAGGTCACTAGAGGGATTCTGTCTTTGGATCCTGATGCTTAGAGATGAAGACTTATAGCACTCCATAACCTTAAGGGGATATAGAATTTTCCTGTTAAAGAAGTTGTTATCAGAGCAAGCTTTCTTCAATATTGGCATCAGTCTGGCTGACTCCAGAGGCGAGGATTTCTCCAATCTTTTCAATGCTCATTTTTCTTATTTTTATAGATGTTGACTCCTCTATTGTAGAAATGAAGCTTGAAGAAGTAAAGAGACTGTTGAGAAGTTCGTCGAAGGGGAAGGCGCCCTCTTCATCCATCGATACTTAAAAAAAAAATCTAAGGCTTTAAGTAAAAGTGGCAAGAAAGTGGTCTTCACGACTCTAGCTCAGGAGGGGGCCGTTGATCCCTGAATTGATTTTGATGATAATAAAAGTATTTGAGTATAAATTATTAAGTTATTAATACTATTTATGAGGATTTATAGTTTCAAATTTTAAGTGCTCATAATTTTTAAATATTTTTCGATAACTAAATGAAAAACATCACTCAAGAACTCAGTGAAGAAACTCAAGACTAGACACACCTTGCAAAAAATTTTAATGAAGATTAAATCAAGTTAAAAAGGTAAGTCTAGCCTAGAAATCAAATTAGAGAAGAAGGGCTGTCTAAGAATCCATAGCTCACTTGGCATACTAGCTAAGTCGGCCTAGTGGAAGTCTGAGCTGATCCAGTCTCAATGTGGACAAAAGACAGAAAGTCATATTCTAGAAGACAAGAAACTTAATTGACCCAAAATTCAAGTGAGCCAGCTAAGATCCAAAGTCATATTCTAGAAGACAAGAAACTTAATTGACCCAAAATTCAAGTGAGCCGGCTAAGATAGGATCTTAGTTGACTCAGTCAGAAAGTTACTTGATCCAGTTGTTAGAAAATATGTCTCAAAAGTCAATCGTCAACCTGTTGACAGTTGAGCAACCTTGTATTGTAATTGATTTGTTAATAAATAAAATATATTTTTGATATTTTCATCACAAGTTTTTATCTTCTAATGAACTCTGTTGTTGTGATGAAGTCCTTAGGACTATTTAGGTTCGATAAAGAGAAGATTTATCGATTAGTCCTTAAAACTGTTCACGACCAAATGATGGACTGTTAATAAGGATGATAGCTTCTATCGAGCATGGATCGCTGTAGGTCATATGGGTTGGTTGTCCTCTTAATCAAGGAGTGTGGAGACACTAGTATGACATACAGATGAGATGTAAGGGTACATCTCATTGAACGTGACCAACTCCAGAGCATTCTGCTGTTGAGAATATCTCTGATGGGATATAGGTGTAAGTGTCCCTTAGACCTGAGATCGCCTCAATGACTTGCAAGCAACTCACTGTGCTTTGATACTGGACTAACTAAATTTCTAATTCAGTAACGAAAAGTTTTTGGCACAGTCAAGTACTTATGAAGTCAGAGTGTGATTAAGATAGGATTGACCACTCCAAGAGTTAGAGAAGAATGAGTTGCTGTATTTTAATTTAGCAAAACCTTGGCCAGGATAATCCATCAGATGGATTTGATATTTTGAAATACAATGTGGACAACCTGATCAGAGTTGACAGTTAAACTCTGAGGTGTCCTATGAGTATTTTGGTCAAGGGGATGAATTATATGGAAACTATATCCGCATGGGTTCTAAGGATGTTGTTCTACACATTCGACCTATCCGACCATCGGGTACCATTGCAGATGGTCACTTCGATTGGTATAAAAATTTATTTCTATACTACTGACTTAGGTTCGGATCTATGAGATGACACATATTAGAGTTCATGATCCGATCGGATGGTTGATCAACGATTAAGAATCATTCTAGGATTAAACGATCAATACGATTGACATTTAACCTAGTGCAAGTGTTGCAGGAGGATCGATTAGTAATTTGATTGCTAATTGGCTTAATTTGATTAAGTCAATGAGCTAAAATTAAGTCTAATTAAATATAATTTAATTAGATTTGGTTAGGACTTGATTGGATCAAGTCCAATTAATTTATTGGATAAGCCAAGTGCAAGGAAAAACTAGTCCTAGTTCAATTAGGACTTGGGTCAACCCAATTTCTAATTTAATTAAAAAATTCAATTAGATTTAAATCTAATTTAATTTGATTAAATTAAATTCTTAATTGAGTTAAGATCTATTTTAATTAGATTGATTTGATTTTGATTTGATTTGGTTTGAGAAACCAAATTTGAACAAGTCATAGATTGAATTCTAGTAAGACTAGGATTCCACCTTGTGCCACCTTAGCCCCCCACGCCCACTCTCTCTTATTTTGTGCGATAAAACCTTCTCTCCTAGGCCTTCACCATGTCCAAAATTTTTTACTTTTTCTCTCTTACATGGAATGTGGTTGTGGACCAAGTCAAAGTAGGAATTAGTTTGGATTTCAAATTCTATAAGATAGAATTTTAGGAAACCAAAACTCTTTCCTTATGGCACTGATTTTACTCAATTTTTTTTTAAGATTTTTGTGCCTTTTATGGCACATATTGTGTACCTTTTTTTAGTGGTCCATGGTAGAAAAAGATGGAAGGGGCACCCAAGAGTTGGGCACCACTTGTCTTGCCCTGTTTGGATTTTCCTTGACTAGGTATTTGACCTAGACAAGGATTCTTCATATCTCATTATTTAAGATGAATTTATTTTTAAAATTTTTGTAAATTATAGAGCATTGAGAGACCTTTTGACATATAAAAATTAAGGAGAAAGAGTGTTGGGGTGTGGAGATATAATAGACACAAAACTAAGTATCTGGGTGAGAGCAAAGAGAAGAAGAAAAGGATCTTCTTCTAGGCTTGCTGAGTTCACCTCTTCCTTTCCTCCATCTGTGAGTTTTCTGAGAGTGTCTCATATCTAAAACTCTTTCTCCTAATTTTTATCTTTGAAAGAGTCCACATTAAGAAGAAGGAGGTATTTGATCGATCATCAAAGAAGGATCAGCACAGTACTAGCATACTGTGCTGATTTTCTGGAGCAGGACTTCTGATTGTGATTTGTGGGCTCGTGTGGATCACTCCTAGAGGCCGAACATATGTGCGGCTTGCAACATCATCCTCAAGCTCAGATCAACAAAGTTAGAACGTGTAACTTGTAAGGTAATAGATCTGATCTATTATATTTTACATACATTAGATGTAGTATAGAAACATGTTGATATGATCAACATGTAGTTCTTGCTCTTTATATTTTAATTTCTGATTTAATACCATGTAATAGAATCTTAAATCTAGGGATTCTTTAGCTTTATAAGATAAATTTTGATTTATTTTAGTTTTTCACTGCCTGATCTTGAAAAAGTTTCAAGATCTAATCTTGAAACCCTAGATCTGGTTCCTTCAATCGGTATCAGAACCTAGATTATTTATTACATGATTATTTATACATGCTTAGATTATTTTTTAGATTAGATCTAATTTATAATCTGATTGTTAAATCTAAAATTAAAATTTTTAGATTAATCATGAACTGTAGGTTGTCCTGCTGTAAGGTATACCCCTTACAGTGCAAACGTTGTCTTAGTTCATGTAGATCAATCTTTAATCATAAATTTGTTAGATGTGATCTAGATTAAATTTATGATTTATTAGATTTAAAAATATTTAAATCTAAAATAAAATATCTTTGTTAATAATTTTCAAGCAAAGAACCATCATATATTTGTCTCAAAAATTTACACAGTTTAAAGTTAAAATTATTTCAATTACATGAACCTGTTTAAATTAGATCTAAAGTAGTTTCATGTTTATTTCACTTACATTTTGAATATGAATCAAACATGTAACTTGGTTGGTAGAATCATATTATAAAAATATTTTACAAATATAAAAATTATTTTTGAAAAGCAGAACCTCAACCCTCAGCCCAAAACTTAATTGAGAATTAAGAAGTTGTTTGATTAGATTCTAGGATTGTGAATTGAAGAACCTATGACACAAACCATAAAACATTGGGTTAATGGGTTAGTGGGAATTAGGTCCATTAATTGGGTTAGACCTAAGGTTAGATTAAAGATGAACTTAATTAGAGAATTAACTAAATCTAATCAATTGTTGTCTTAGATTAGGTCAAGGATTCTCTAGATCAATTACAATAGTTGTAGTTGGTCAAGTCCATGTCTTTAACGAGAACTAAATGGACTTGATTTTTGGCTAAGTGGTCTAGCACAAACTGTTAGGTTGATCTAATTGAAACTAATAAAACCAGTTGGTGACTAAGGTAAACCAGATCGGTGGTTTTTAATTGGCAACCCTCTTACCTGGCCATTTCTAATGGTGTCTAAGGCAAGCTTTGGCAGACCCTCCCACTGATCGAACTTACTTGGCCTCTTGGTGAAATTATATTTTGATCGGATCACTTGACTATTCGAGCTGACCCATGTCAGCTAGGTAAATTAGTGTGATTGATTTAGGTGCTCCTAGACCAGCCATTTTAATGGTCTCCCTTAAGCTGACTTGGTAAATCAGTATGGACATTAGTTGACTCACCTGAAGGGGTTAAACCAATTGGGTGTAAATGGGTCTTCAAAAGGAAGAGGGGCGCAAACGAAAAGGTGGAGACCAATAAAGTCTGTCTGGTTGTCAAGAGGTATCGTCAACATTATGGTATTGACTATAACGAGACGTTCTCCCCTATGGCAATGCTTAAATCCATTCGGATAATGCTTGCAATAGCTATCCATCTGGATTATGAGATATGGCAGATGGATGTAAAGACAGCTTTCCTGAATGGAGAGCTGACCAAAGAGGTGTATATGATACAACCTGAAGGGTTTACATCCACAGATGAGTCCAAGGTGTGCAACCTTCAGAGATCTATTTATGGATTGAAGCAAGCTTCTTGGAGTTGGAACATGCATTTTGATAAGGTGATCAAAATGTATGGCTTCGTTAAAAATGGAGAAGAGTCCTGCATCTATAAATGGGCAAATGATCTAGTTGTAGTATTCCTTATCTTGTACATGGATGACATTCTCTTAATCGAGAATGACATCCCCGTATTATAGAGAATAAAAGTTTGATTATCATCGCAGTTCTCCATGAAGGACTTAGGTGAAGCATCCTACATCTTAGGGATAAAGATATATAGGGATAGATTTAAAAAGATGCTTGGGTTATCCCAGTCCATGTACATAGACACTATGCTAAAGAGGTTCAGCATAAAAAATTTTAAGAAGGGCTATCTACCGATAGGCCATGAAATTTCTCTCTCTAAGAAGGATTGTCCGACAACTCTTGAAGAGAGAGTATATGAGTAGAGTCCCATATACTTCGACTGTGGGATCTATCATGTACGCCATGACATGTACAAGGCCAGATGTGGTATACTCACTAGGAATAGTGAGTAGATACCAATCTGATCCTCAAAAAAATCATTGGAAAGTGGTTAAAGCTATCCTTAAGTATTTGAGAAATACTAAGGACCAATGGTTGGTTTATGGCGAGTCAGATCTGAAACTTATGGGGTTCACAGACTCCAGCTTTCAATCTGACCATGATGATAGCAGAAGTGTGTCGAGTTATATCTTTACTCTGAATGGTGGAGCTATATGCTGGAAGAGTTCCAAGCAGTATACTATGGCAGATTCTATTTGTGAGGTGGAGTACATCGCAGCATCAGATGCCGCGAAGGAAGCTATGTGGCTGAGAAAATTCATCATCGAGCTCGGAGTAGCACCCTCCCTCGATGGTCCGATCCTACTCTACTGTGACCAGCACTGGTGCCATAGTTCAGGCGAAGGAACCGAAAGCACACCAGCAAACGAAGTATATTTTGCACCGCTTTCATCTAGTCTGGGAGATCATGGATCAAGATGACGTCGACCTTCAGAAGATTGACGGAAAGGAGAACCTAACCGACCACTTCACTAAAGCCCTAGAGATAAAGGAGTTTGATAATCACAAGTCAAAGATGGGTATTAGATACTGTGCCGAGAGGCTTTAGGACCAGTGGGAGTTGTTGGAAAATATGTCCCAAAAGCCAATCGTCAACCTGTTGACGATTGAGCAACCTTGTATTGTAATTGATTTGTTAATAAATAAAATATATTTTTGGTATTTTCATCATAAATTTTCATCTTCTAATGAATTTCGTTATTGTGATGAAATTCTTAGGACTATTTAGGTTCGATAAAGAGAGGATTTATCGATTAGTCCTTAAAACTGTTCATGACCAAATGATGGGCTGTTAATAAGGACGACAGCTTCTATCGAGCATAGGTCGCTGTAGGCCATATGGATTGGATATCCTCTTAATCAAAGAGTGTGGAGACACTGGTATGGCATACAGGTGAGATGTAAGGATACATCATCATTGAATGTGACCAACTCCAGAGCATTCTACTGTCGAGAATATCTCTGATGGGATATAGGTATAAGTGTTTCTTAGACCTGAGATCGCCTCAGTGACTTGCAAGCAACTCACTGTGCTTTGGTACTGGACTAACTAAATTTTTAATTCAGTGATGAAAAGCTTCTGGGCACAATCAAATACTTGCGAAGTCAGAGTGTGATCAAGATGGGATTGACCACTCTAAGAGTTGGAGAAGAATGAGTCCCTGTATTTCAATTTAGCAAAATTTTGGCCAGGATAATCCATCAGATGGATTTGATATTTTAAAATATAATTTGAACAACCTGATCGAGTTGACTGTTAAACTCTGAGGTATCTTATAAGTATTTTGGTCAAGGGGATGAATTATATAGAAACTATATCCGCATGGGTTCTAAGGATGTTGTTCTACACATTCGACCTATCCGACCGTCGGATACCATTGCTAGATGGTTACTTTGATTGATACAAAAATTTATTCCTATGCTACCAGCTTAGGTTCGGACCTATAAGGTCACACACATTAGAGTTTATGATCCGATCGGATGGTTGATCAACGATTAAGAATCGTTCTAGGGTTAAACGATCAATACGATTGACATTTAACCTAGTGCAAGTGTTGCAGGAGGATTGATTAGCAATTTGATTGCTAATTAGCTTAATTTGATTAAATTAATGAGCTGAGATTAAGTTTAATTAAATATAATTTAATTAGATTTGGTTTGGACTTGATTGGATCAAGTCCAATTGGTTTATTGGATAAGCCAAGTGCAAAAAAAAACTAGTCCTAGTTCAATTAGGACTTGGGTCAACCTAATTTCTAATTTGATTAAAAAGTTAAATTAGATTTAAATCTAATTTAATCTAATTAAATTAAATTATTAATTAAGTTAAGACCTATTTTAATTTGATTGATTTGGTTTAGGTTTGATTTGGTTTGAGAAACCAAATTTGAACAAGTCATAGATTGAATCCTAGTAAGACTAGGATTCCACCTTGCGCCACCTTAGCCCCCCACACCCACTCTCTCTTATTTTGTGCGACAAAACCTTCTCTCCCAAGCCTTCATGCATGCCCAAAGCTTTTCACTCTTTCTCTTTTACATAGAATGTGGTTGTGGACCAAGTCAAAGTAGGAATTAGTTTGGATTTCAAATTCTAAGAGATAGAATTTTAGGAAACCAAAACTCTTTCCTTATGGCATTGATTTTATCTAAATTTTTTTTGAGATTTTTATGACTTTTATGGCACATATTGTGTACCCTTTGCTAGTGGTCCATGGTAGAAAAAGAAGGAAGGGGTGCCCAAGAGATGGGCACCATTTGTCTTGCCCTGTTTGGATTTTTCTTGATGAGGTATTTGACCTAGATAAGGATTCTTCATATCTCATTATTTAAGATGAATTTATTCTTGAAATATTTGTGGATTATAGAGCATTGAGAGACCTTTAGGGTGTGTGAAAATCAGAGAGAAAAAGTGTTGGGGTGTGGAGATATAATAGACACAAAACTAAGTGTCTGGGTGAGAGCAAAGAGAAGAAGAAGAGGGTCTTCTTCTAGGGTTGCTGAGTTCACCTCTTTCCTTCCTCCATCTGTGAGTTTTCTAAGAGTGTCTCACATCAAAAACTCCTCTTACTTCTCATCTTTGAAAGAGTCCAAATCAAGAAGAAGGAGGCATCTGATCGATCATCGAAGAAGAATCAGCACAGTACTAGCATACTGTGCTGATTTTTTGGACCAGGATTTTTGATCGTGATTCGTGGGCTCATGTGGACAACTCCTAGAGGCTGGATATATGTGCGGCTTACAACATCATCCTCAATCCTAGATCAGCACAGTTAGAACGTCTAACTTGCAAGGTAATAGATCTGATCTATTATATTTTACATATATTAGATGTAGTATAGAAACATGTTGATATGATCAACATGTAGTTCTTGCTCTTTATATTTTAATTTTTGATTTAATATCATGTAATAATCATATAATAGGATCTTAGATCTAGAAATTTTCTGATTTTATAAGATAAATTTTGATTTATTTTAGTCTTCCACTGTCTGATCTTGAAAAAGTATCAAGATCTAATCCTGAAACCCTAGATCTGGTTCCTTCACCAGTTGTTGCTCCTAGATTGATTTTGATGATTACAAAGAAGATTGAAGGGATACAAATATTTTAAATTAAAAAAAGTCCTTATGCTCTTCAAGGGCAAAATCATAATTTCACTAAAATCCTGATTTGATAGTACCATTTGGTAGAACAAATGATTTGAAATCTATTGGTGAAAATTTCATTGTGTTTGGACTTATATTTTTGAAGTTATGAAGGTTTGAAGTGCATGAGTCGACTCATGAGTCAACTCATGGCACTATGAGCTGATTGGCACGCAAAAATTACACATGGCACGCTAGTTTTCTGGCTTGGCACGACCTGTGAGTCGACTCATGAGTCGACCCACAAGGCATGAGTCGACTCATGAGTCGACCCCTGCTGATTTGAGCCAAAAATTTCCAGAAAATTATTCTCTGGTTTTTGCAACAGAAGTCGACCCATGAGTTGACCCCTGAAGCATGAGTCGACTCATGAGTCGACCCCTGCGACGGAAAATGTCAGCAACGGTTATTTTTTTGCCCATTTTAATTACCTTTTATGCTTCCTAAAATTGCTCTAACGGCTCTTTATCTGCCTAAATTGTTTTCTCTTGCTTCTAATGAAATAAAATGCTTCAAATGGTGAAAGAAATTACAGATTAAATAGCAGATCAAACGTGAGATCAAATAGAAGATAGAGGATCCGAAATCTGCACGAAAAAGCCTGAGATCAACGAGATATTTGAGAGAAAAAGAAAAGAGGATCCAAAATCCACACGTGAGATTGTGAAAGAGACTCAAGAGCTTTCAAAGAGAGGATTTGTCACGCCTACTGTTTCAACTTTGATCTAGAGATCGTTCAAAGCTTTCAAGAGATCTTCAATCAACGATCATCCTCTTCTCAAGTGTTCATTCAAGCGTTCATCCACCTTGAGAAAATCCAAAAAGGGTTTCTTCATTTGAGTAAAGTTTTTATTGTTATATTCGCTCATTTAAGGAGCTGTTATTGTATTAATCTGTGCTCTAAATTATCTTACTCTTGTAAGTAATTGTTCTTGTTTTTGGAGGATTTCCAAAACAAGGAAAGGTTGATCCGAACCTGAAATCGGAGTATTTTGAGTTTACTTGTACCCGGGAAACAAGTGATCTAGCTTGGGATAGCTAGTGTCAGAGTTTCTGATATTTTGTATTCAGGTAGAATACAAGCATAGTGGATTGAAATTCCCAAGTAGGAGCTTGGAGAGTGGATGTAGGTGCAAGGTTGGCACCGAACCACTATAAATCCTTGTGTTTGTGGTGTGCTTTATCGCTTTACCTTATTTCTTTATTATATTCTTACAATTCTGCTTCAGGTAATTAATATTGAATTAAAATCTTTGTCTTGTTCATCATAAGTTATTAACTTAGTCTAAATTTTTAGAAACCCAATTCACCCCCCCCTCTTGGGTTGCATAGCTGGGCAACAAGTGGTATCAGAGCCCGGTGCTCTAGCCCTTCTTTGATCTAACAATCAAAGAGCCAAAGATCTATGGCAACCCATGTTGGTACTTCTCTAGCCGAGGGGCAATCAACAAACCGACCTCCACTTTTCAATGGGTCTAATTACACCTATTGGAAAGCTCGGATGAAGATTTTTATACAAGCACTCGACTATGATATATGGAGTATCATAGTGAACAGTCCTCACACACCCACCAAGATTATAGATGGTGAGGAGTCAACCAAACCCGAAAAAGAATGGGATGAGGTTGACAAGAAATTGACACAATTAAATGCCAAAGCCATGAATGTTCTTTATTGTGCACTAGATGCAAGTGAATTTAATCGCATTTCTACTTGTGCATCTGCTAAAGAAATATGGGATAGGTTAGAAGTAACCCATGAGGGAACAAATCAAGTAAAAGAGTCTAAAATAAACATGCTTGTATATAAATATGAATTGTTCAAAATAGAGCATAATGAATCCATAACTGCTATGTATACTCATTTTACTGATATAATTAATGGTTTGAAGAGTCTTGGCAAATCTTATACTAACAGTGAACTTGTAAGAAAGATTCTCAGGTCACTGCCAAGAACTTAGGAAGCCAAGGTGACTGCCATCCAAGAAGCAAAGGACTTGAACACTCTACCTCTAGAAGAGCTTCTTGGATCCTTGATGACTCATGAACTTAACATAAAGCAACATCAAGAGGATGAAGTCAAAAAGAAAAGAACCATTGCCCTCAAATCCACAACTTCGCCTGATTATGAAGCTGATGACTCTGAAGATGAAGAACAGGATGAAGAGATTGCACTCATCACCCGGAAATTTAAGAAGTTTCTAAGAAAAAGGAAACAGGGGATGAGAAAGAAATTCACAAAAGGAGAACAAAGCAAAGAAAAAGAGAAAGATCAACCCCTTATATGCTACGAGTGCAAGAAGCCGGGACATTTCAGATCCGAATATCCACAACTGAAGAAAGGTCCAAAGAAGTTCAAAAAGAAGGCAATGATGGCGACTTGAAGTGCGAGTGATGACTTAAGCTCCGACGAGGAAACCTCAACAGAACAAGCCAACCTGTGCCTGATGGCACACGAAAATGAGGTAACTTCTGAATCCACTAGTGAATTTACTTTTGAAGAATTGCATGAAGCATTCTATGATTCAATTGATGAATTAAAGAAACTAGGGAAGAAAAACAAAGAACTGAAATTGAAAAATCAGTCCTTAGTAAAACAAGCTGAAAACCTTTCAATTGAAAAATTCACATTGATTCAAGAAAATCAAAACTTTAAGGATGAAATTAACAAGCTGAAATCTATAGTAGATAAGTTCACCTTAAGTTTAAACAAACTAAATATGATCCTTGATAATCAGAAAGCTATATATGATAAGGCTGGACTTGGCTATAAACCCCTGAAGAAACAAAAATTTCTGAAGGATATTTATGTAAATTATTCAAGTAACAAGTCGACAAATATTACCTGTTTCAAGTGTGGAAGAATAGGACATAAATCGTACACATGTCTTATTAACAAATATGCAAACACAAAGAAAATATGGGTTCCAAAAGGAACCATTTTGACTAACCAAAAAGGACCCAAGAAAGCTTGGGTACCTAAGACAGAAACTGATCTTTGCTTGCAGATGTGTCTAGCATCCCAAAAAGGAAACAGAAAATGGTATCTTGACAGTGGATGCTCGAGACACATGACTGGTGATGAATCACAATTCATCATGCTTGATGCTAAGGATGGAGGGATGGTCACCTTTGGAGATAATGGCAAAGGAAAGATCATCGGGATAGGTAACATTGGTATCACTCCCTCCAAATACATTGAGAATGTTTTATTAGTTAAAGGTTTAAAGCATAACTTACTTAGCATTAGTCAATTCTGTGATAAAGGGTATAAAGTAGTTTTTGAATCATCTGTTTGCATTGTGACCAGTCCCATTAACGATGGCATTAAATTTATAGGACATAGGCATGGCAATGTTTATATGGTAGATTTGAATGATTTAGCCAAATTAGACATGCAATACATAGTATCCTTGAATGCTAAAGTTAATGAAACTAGTTGGCTGTGGCATCGTAGACTTGCACATATTAGCATGCATTCTCTTTCAAAATTAATTAAGAAAGATTTAGTTCTCGGTTTGCCAAAGCTGAATTTTGAAAAGGATAGAATTTGTGATGCATGCCAATTAGGAAAACAAACTAGAGTTTCATTTAAATCCAAAAATACTTTTCAACTTCTAGACCTTTAGAGCTCTTACATATGGACTTATTTGGACCAACAAGAACCACTAGTCTAGGAGGAAAACGATATAGATTTGTAATAATAGATGATTACTCTCATTTTACTTGGGTTTTCTTTTTGGCTCATAAAAATAAAACTTTTCATATTTTCACTAAATTTCATCGAAAAGTCTCTAATGAAAAAGGGTTTTCAATTCAAAATATTAGAAGTGATCATGGAACTGAATTTGAAAATCAAAATTTTGAAAATTTTTGTGATGAAAATGGAATTGGCCATAACTTCTCTGCTCCTAGGACACCCCAACAGAATGGGGTAGTTGAAAGGAAAAATAGAACCTTAGAAGAAATGGCCCGTACCATACTTTGTGAAAGCAACCTTCCAAGATATTTTTGGGCGGAAGCTATTAACACAGCATGTTACATTTTAAATCGTGCTTCAACTAGACAATTTTTAAAGAAAACCCCCTATGAACTTTGGAAAGGAAGAAAACCAAATATTGCATATTTTCATGTTTTTGGTTTCCGATGTTTTGTATTAAATAATGGCAAAGAAAAACTTGGTAAATTTGATGCAAAATCAGATGAAGCAATCTTTCTAGGTTACTCCTCCACTAGTAAAGCATTTAGAGTGTTCAACAAAAGAACTTTAGTAGTTGAGGAGTCCATACATGTTGTCTTTGATGAATCTAACGATCTTCCTTCAAGGAAGAATGAGGGTGTTGATGATGCAGATCTACTAATAGAAGGTTTGAAGGAGATCACTCTGAAAGATTTAGCAACTCCAGAAGACAAGGATCAAGAAGACGAACAAAATGAGAAAGGTGAAGAAATTCAAGATCAACCTCAAGGTACAAATGACCTACCCAAGGAATGGAGGTATGTTCACAACCACCCTAAGGAGTTAATAATTGGTGATCCTATGCATGGGGTAATAACCCGTTCTTCACTTAGAGATGTAGTTAATTATTGTGCTTTTGTATCTCATCTTGAACCTAAAACTTTTGAAGAAGCTGAAAATGATCAAAATTGGATTAACGCAATGCAAGAGGAACTTAATCAATTTGAAAGAAATAATGTTTGGACCCTAGTATCAAGACCTAAAAATTATTCAATAATTGGAACAAAATAGGTCTTTAGAAATAAATTAGATGAGCATGGAAATGTAATTAGAAATAAAGCAAGACTGGTTGCTAAGGGATATAATCAAGAAGAAGGAATTGATTTTGATGAAACCTTTGCACCTGTGGCTAGATTAGAAGCTATTAGACTTCTACTTGCATATGCTTGCTTTATGAAATTCAAGTTATTTCAAATGGATGTTAAAAGTATATTTTTAAATGGATATATTGCTGAAGAATATATGTAGAACAACCCCCTGGATTTGAAAATCATGCTTTTCCTAATCATGTCTTTAGATTAAATAAAGCTTTATATGGATTAAAACAAGCACCTAGAGCATGGTATGAAAGGCTAAGCAAATTTCTACTAAATAATAATTTTTCAAGAGGTAATGTAGATACAACCTTATTTATTAAAAGAAATCAAAATGATATGCTAGTTATACAAATTTATGTTGATGACATAATTTTTGGGTCTACTAATGAATCCCTTTGTCAAGATTTTGCTAAGCTTATGCAGGGGGAGTTCGAGATGAGCATGATGGGAGAACTCACCTTTTTCCTCGGACTCCAAATCAAACAATCAAAAGAGGGAATCTCCATCACCCAAAGTAAGTACACCAAGGAAATACTCAAAAGATTTGGAATGGAGAACTGCAAACCAATTGGCACACCAATGAGTCCCTCAAGTAAGCTTGACAAGGATGATGAAGGTAAAAGTGTAGACTTAAAATACTATAGAGGTATGATTGGCTCATTATTATATTTAACTGCAAGTAGGCCTGATATCATGTTTAGTGTTTGCTTATGTGCTAGATATCAATCTAATCCTAAAGAATCTCATTTGAATGCTGTTAAAAGAATCCTTAGATACTTAAATAGTACTCAAACTCTAGGATTATGGTACTCTAAGGACTCACAAATTGAATTATTAGGATTTTCAGATGCTGATTTTGCTGGATGTAAATTAGATAGAAAAAGCACAAGTGGAACTTGCCAATTTCTTGGAGTTAACCTAATCTCATGGTTTAGCAAGAAACAAAATTCGGTGGCACTGTCTACGGCTGAGGCCGAATACATTGCAGCCGGAAGTTGTTGTGCTCAAATCTTGTGGATTAAGCAATAACTCGAAGACTTTGGAATCAAACTTAATGAAACACCAATAAGATGTGACAACACAAGTGCCATAAATCTATCTAAAAATCCAATTCAACACTCAAGATCCAAACATATTGAAATAAGACATCATTTCATAAGAGAACATGTTCAAAACAAAAATGTAATTCTTGAATATGTTTGCACTGAAAATCAATTAGCTGATATCTTTACAAAGGCCCTTAGTGAGGATAGATTCTGTGAAATTAGGAGAAATCTAGGAATTCTAGATCCATATGCCTAATTTTTTTTTCTCTCAATTTCCAAGAATTGATATTCTTAGAGCTCAATTTCCAACATCTACCCTGGTCCCAAAAGCTCAAATTTATCATTCTAAAAACTTATCATTAAGCAAAATTCCTTCTCCCAAAGTTTGAATTTTTTGGAATTTATTCATATTTTTTCTGAATTTCTGAACTTTATGAGTCGACCCCCATGAGTCGACTCAATGGCAAACTTGTAAATCCCACCAACTTCCATCGGGTTCATTATTTTTATACTGAATCCCTGTTCGTGAGACGACCCATCCGATCATCTTCCCTCCAAAAGCCATCCTCTCCACTTCTTTTTTTCTCCAAATCCAAGGATCAATTTCGAGGCAATTCTCCCTCCTTCTCTCCACCAAAATCGCCTCCTTGGAAAAGGATTTTCTGTGCTTTCTCACATTGCTTGGCGCGGTTGGAACGTGCCCTAGCACTTTACCGATCTTCCAAAATCCACTTCTTTTCTCCATCAAAATCCTTCTTCACTCTCTTGTGATCCCTCCTCCACTCAATTCAAATCTCCTTGCATGCTACTATAGTGGATATGGCTCCAAAGATGAAGCTTCCCCAAAGAAGAAAGTCAATCCGTGAGCCTGAAGAAATTGGCAGAAAGAAAAGGCAAGCTGGTCAGTCTTCCAGTGCTCCCACTCCAGTTTCAGTACCTGCTCAAGGTCCCCCTCAATCCTCAATAAGCCCAGTAAGAACCCTCTTTCTGATAGAAAAGTAGAAACCGGGAAGAATATAGATTTTCGGTTCTTTGAGAAAGAAGGCTTTACTTTTGCAAGTAAAATTAAAAACCAAGGATGGGAACTCTACTGCTCCCTTAAGGAAGTCACCTATGTTGACCTAGTTAGAGAATTCTACCAGAACCTACATTATGAAAATGGGTCAGTGACTTCAACAGTCAAGGGAATTGATATCTGCTTGGATTCTAAGATATTGGGAGAAATACTTCAGTTGCCTAGTGAAGGATACTCATATATGGAACTCCCAATTAAAGAAGAGGGGATCAGAATTATTTTAGGAGAAACCTATTCAGGAAGTTTAAACAAATTGGAAGCAAAGATTCTGTCCATTGAGATGAGGGTCCTGCATCAGATGGTAACAAAGCTATTCTTTCCTAGGAGTGGTAGACATGATTTACTGTCTGGCAGAGATGTATGTATCATGTTTCATGTCATCACTCAGACCCCACTGAACCTCCCTGCACTTATGATAGAGGCCATGAGAGAAACTTTGAACAGATCCAAGGCACACTTGCCTTATGGTATGGCCCTTACTAGAGTATTTAGGAGGTTTGGAGTTAGCTGTGAGGGGGAGGCACCTACCAAGCTATCTCAAGTGGATACTTTCAACCAACACAGCCTGCACAGAATGGGAATTACAAAGACTGATGGTGGTTGGATCAAGGGATCTGAAGAAAGAATTGAGGAAAGAGCTGAAACAAGAGCTGAAGACAGAACTGAAGGCAGAGGTGAAGAAGAAGGTCCATCTTCTCCTATACATGACTTCAGGACAGTATCACCAGATACCAGTTCATTCCTGATACAGAGGCTGGCCCTTCTGAGTTTACTAGGATGCCCACACCAGTGTATCAGCCAGAGACCAGAGCATATCCATCAGAGTTCAGACTGGCTGACGATCAGATAGAGCATATATCACAGCGTGTGGCTGCCTTGCTATCTAGTCAGTGGAGCAGTATTTTTTTTGCACCTGGAGCTACTTCTTCTGATCAGACCATTACTCCCCACATCTCCACTGTGATTCAGATGATATCAGATCAGTCCATTCGGATCCAGCAGCTTGAGGACACAGTCTGGAGATTGACTGGCAGAGTTCTAGACTTGCAGGGGCAAGTCCTTGCTTTGGCCCATCCCAAGCCACAGGAGTCAACTATTGAGGTCACAGACCTCACTGTAGAGGCTGGAAGGCTCAGAGGAGCACTAGAGGGAGGATATGAGTTACTGAGGAAAGAGATCCGAGGATCGAGTGAGCATGCTACAACTCAGTTCACTGCTCTACTCCAATCTGTTTCCAGAGCACTGAACGTACTTGATTCTATCAGACTCACCCTTTCTGTTCAGTCCTTAGCATCTCAGCGTACTCAGCCACCCAGTTCTTCTCGCTATCCTGCTCGTGCCAGAGGCAGACGGGGGAGAGGACGCACTACTGATCCATCAGCTTCTCATACCATATCTGATGACTCCGATCATTGACTTGTCTTGATCATTACTAGAGCCTAGGTGTTAGTATCTTGTTCTAGGATCTGTACCTTAGGGCCATGTATTGACAATTAGCTGGTTGATTTTTATAATATGAACTATGTATTGAAACAATTATGATATTAATGGAATCATCTTTTACCTATATTTCTATCTTTTGTAATGATGTTGATCATATTTTGGTTATATATATTCTCCTTGTTGAAATATTGTCTTCTCTTTGTTGTTGTTTGCTGTTAATAATTGCTGTATTAAGGGGAGCAAACATCTGTGATTAACTCTAAAGGGGGAGAAATTAAAGAATGCTTCAGAAAAAGGAGAAGTTAACCATGTCTGATGATGTCAAAAAGGGGAGAAAGTAAGAAATTAAACAAAAGCAACTCATCAAAAGCAAAACCTTAATTAAACAAAAAGCAAGCAACTCATTAAAGTAAGAAATTAAATAAAAGCAACTCATCAAAAGCAAAACCTTAATTAAACAAAAAGCAAGCAACTCATTAAAAGCAAAACCCTAAATTATGAAAGAAAAAGGGGGAGAAATTAAACAAAAAGCAACTCATCAAAGGCAAAACCCCAAAAGCAAAATTACAAATTATGAGAAATTAATTGAAGAATTTAAAGAACAATATCTAATGTACAATGCTAAGTACAATGCAATTATGTTACTTTTAAACTACTTCTTTACATATACTCTGATTTACTTTAAAAAAATTTAAATATGCTCTGATATACTTCAAAATTCCAACTTACTCTGATACATCTTAAAATTTTTTTTAACTTGCTCTGATACATCATAGAATGTGTTCTGATACATTATAAAATTTTCTCTGATACATTGTAAAATTGTTTTTCTTGCTCCGATACATTGCAAAATTTATTTTTACTCTGATATATCTTAAACACAAAATGAGCTAATACACTTTCAAAATCAAACATGCTTTGGCACACATAATTATTTTATCAAAAGCAATTAAAGCACATAATTAATTTTTGCTCTGATGCTAAAACTAAAATCAAATGAAAATAGGCAAATTTTCAAAATACAACTTGCTCTAATAACAAAAATAAGTTTTCAGCTCTAAACACCAAATTCACATATTCCAATGAGCATATCTTCAAATCTTTAAGAAGATGGACAAACTATTTTTGTATATGATTATTTATATTACATGCTGAAAGAATCTTACTCTTTTCAAACATATAAATGTATAATGCATTCTTTTGAAATTATTGATTCACATAAATGCTTTTGTTCAAATATTTTGTCATCATCAAAAAGGGGGAGATTGTTGCTCCTAGATTGATTTTGATGATTACAAAGAAGATTGAAGGGATACAAATATTTTAAATTAAAAAAAGTCCTTATGCTCTTCAAGGGCAAAATCATAATTTCACTAAAATTCTGATTTGATAGTACCATTTGGTAGAACAAATGATTTGAAATCTATTGGTGAAAATTTCATTGTGTTTGAACTTATATTTTGAAGTTATGAAGGTTTGAAGTGCATGAGTCGACTCATGAGTCAACTCATGGCACTATGAGCTGATTGGCACGCAAAAATTACACATGGCACGCTAGTTTTCTGGCTTGGCACGACCTGTGAGTCGACTCATGAGTCGACCCACAAGGCATGAGTCGACTCATGAGTCGACCCCTGCTGATTTGAGCCAAAAATTTCCAGAAAATCATTCTCTGATTTTTGCAACAGAAGTCGACCCATGAGTCGACTCATGAGTCGACCCCTGCGACAGAAAATGTCAGCAATGGCTATTTTTTTGCCCATTTTAATTGCCTTTTATGCTTCCTAAAATTGCTCTAACGGCTCTTTATCTGCCTAAATTATTTTCTCTTGCTTCTAATGAAATAAAATGCTTCAAATGGTGAAAGAAATTGCAGATCAAACGTGAGATCAAATAGAAGAGAGAGGATCTGAAATCTGCACGAAAAAGCCTGAGATCAACGAGATATTTGAGAGAAAAAGAAAAGAAGATCCAAAATCCACACGTGAGATTGTGAAAGAGACTCAAGAGCTTTCAAAGAGAGGATTTGTCACGCCTACTGTTTCAACTTTGATCTAGAGATCGTTCAAAGCTTTCAAGAGATCTTCAATCAATGATCATCCTCTTCTCAAGTGTTCATTCAAGCGTTCATCCATCTTGAGAAAATCCAAAAAGAGTTTCTTCATTTGAGTAAAGTTTTTATTGTTATATTCGCTCATTTAAGGAGCTGTTATTGTATTAATCTGTGCTCTAAATTATCTTACTCTTGTAAGTAATTGTTCTTGTTTTTGGAGGATTTCCAAAACAAGGAAAGGTTGATCCGAACCTAAAATCGGAGTATTTTGGATTTACTTGTACTCGAGAAATAAGTGATCTAGCTTGGGATAGCTAGTGTCGAGTTTCCGACGTTTTGTATCAGGTAGAATACAAGCATAGTGGATTGAAATTCCCAAGTAGGAGCTTGGGGAGTGGATGTAGGTGCAAGGTTGCACCGAACCACTATAAATCCTTGTGTTTGTGGTGTGCTTTATCGCTTTACCTTATTTCTTTATATATTCTTACAATCTGCTTCAGGTAATTAATATTGAATTAAAATCTTTGTCTTGTTCATCATAAGTTATTAACTTAGTCTAAATTTTAGAAACCCATTCACCCCCCCCTCTTGGGTTGCATAGCTGGGCAACAAAGAGAATCAAAGATCAAGCTGATTCGATAATCTAGGGAGCGATCTCTACAAGGGACCTAGCATCCCAATGAGATTAAGTCCTTCTGATCAGATCAGTCTTAATGGATATCTGTAGAGGTCGAACGGATATATGACTTTGCAGGAATCTCACTAGATTACCACGGATCATCGAATCATGGTGAAGATCTATCCACATAAAGGTAAATGTTTAAATCTGATTTTTTATTTTTCAGCATCTTAATTTCAGCATGTGAATTTTTCTAGCATAAGTAGATTAAATCTATTTTTTATGCATGTTAGATTTAAAGTAGTTTTAAATCTTGATCAGTTTCAATTTTTACTGCATTCATGATTTTTAAAAGTTAAAAATCTGCATGTTCTGATCTCTGCATGCATATCCCAAATATGCGACATTCTTCAGACGGAACCTGCAAGAAAAGCCCTAACCGGAGGTGGTTCCGATGGAAACCCTCTGACACTCAAGTCTGTATCTCGTTCAATAGTAGGAGCGGAGAGGCAGAGTGATGGCTTATCTTGGGATCCTCTTTTTTGTATTTTCTTATAGACAAAGTCCGTAGGTTGTTAGGCCTGTGCCCATAGGCCATTAGGATAGGTTGCTTGCTATCCACCCACTAACTAGATTGTTAGTCATGGATGTCTGTTGCATCACATGGCCACATTCTAAAGGCTTGTCAGGGTATCCTCCTGCACATTCCGAAAGTTTGTTGGGTTATTCTATTAGATCGCTCAAGGGATCTAATTGGTTAGCATGTTTAAATCAACTAGGTAGGCTTGAGGCCATGTCAGCGGCATTCAGGGGGCCACTGGCAGTGGTCGATCGGTGGAGGGGTGTTGCCAGCTTCTTGAAAAAGGGGGCAGTCCTTGGTTAAGAGCCAGGTCGGTTGCTAGGCATGAGGTTTGGTCATCGTCGATGATTGCTCGGTAAGGAACCACCAGCTACGAACAGATGCTCAGTCGGTCTCCACCATTTGCAGATATCCTTGAGAGTTGATAGTAGCAAGTAGTTCACCAGAGGGCCCTCGATGACTCCAAATAAGTCTCATCAATTTTTAGTCGATGAGTCCTCAACATCAGTCTCTACTTAGGTTGTATCGATCGAAGGTCAGCGGTCACTTAAGTGGATGCCGACCCCCGATCGATACAACCTAAGTAGAGACTGATGCCGAGACTCATTCACTAAAATCGACGAGCCTTATTCAGAGTCATCGAGGGTGCTCTAGTGAACTACTCGCTACTGCCAACTCCCAGGGATACCTGCAAATGGCATAGACTGACTGAGCATCTGTTCATAGCCGATGGTTCCTTATCGAGCAATCATCGACAGCGACCAAACCTCATGCCTAGCGACCAATTAGGCTGTCAACCAAGGGCTCCCCCCTTTTTCCAAGAAGCTGCCAATGCCCCTCCATCGATCAATTGCTGCCAGTGGCCCCCTGAATGCCGCTGACACGACCTCGGGCCTACCTAGTCAATTTAAACATACTGACCAACTAGATCACCACCACGATCTGATAGAATATCCAAACAAACTTTCAGAATGTGGCGAACAGGATACCCTTATAAGCCTCTAGAACACGGCCATGTGGCACAACAGACACCCATGACTAACAATCTGATAGTGGGTGGATAGTAGGCAGCCTATCTTGATGGCTTACGGGCACAGGCCTAATGACCTTCAAACTCCGTCTATAAGAAGATGTGAAAAAGGAGACCTCAAGATAAGCCATCACTCTACTATCACACTCCTACTATTGAATGAGATACTGACTTGAGTATCGGAGTGTCCCCATTAGAGCCACGTCTAATCAGGGCTTTTCTTAAAGTTCCACCCCTGAGAGATCGATCTCGACCTGTCCACTCTAGCTTCTCCGGCACTGGCTGATATCTCGCACCAACAGATTGATGCTAGAGGAACGGCCTTTGTCCAACTTGGAGGAATGCAAATCAAGGCAAAGCACCCATGGTGCCCAAAAGAACATCATCCCACTGCACCAACACCATGCTACAGCAAGAATAGAGCCAGGTCAACCATGCAGCTCCGTCGGTGGCTGTGGGAGACCCTTCACCTTCACAATCGATGATGGTGATGGTAGAGCAATCAATCTGCTTTTCCAATAGTTAAATCCAGATGCCACCATCAAGTCAATCCAAGCTGCTCCGACACCCCTATCGATGGCACCATCGCCCCATCAGAATGCTCTGGTTCAACCACCCATAGCTCTGCAACCAAATTCGGTGCCACAGGTGGTGGCATCATCATCGCCTAATCAACCGCAGGATGTTCTCAAACTCCTAAGAGGAGACAAACCCACCAAACCATCCAGGAGTTTGGAACCTAGGCGGCAGCGATCTCCAAGTCCCCAATCGGGGTACAACTCTACCCCTGTCGGCAATCCCCCCAGCAATGGGAGCCTACACAGCTCGATCCTGATGTCTTGTGTTTCGAGACTTGAATCAACGGATCGATGCAATCTACCACTATAAGCCGACATCATACGACGGGTTCAGCAACGACCTGCCTTTCATCCCGGAGCATGCAGGAGCCTCTACCTCACCACTTCAACGTCCCTATGAAGGAATTACTACATGCTTCATCGATTAGATCAGGATACAGTAGACTTCAAAAATTTTTCTCGATCCGATGTGCGATCAGATCTCGATCATGCCAGATCAATCATGCATCTAACATTAAAATATAAAATCAGAGATTTAAACTATTTTAAATTAGATGGTAATCATATCACCTTGTCGCAGCTAGACGAACTCTGCAATCCGATGATATAGATTTTCAAGGTTTGCTGTTGAGCCGACATGTGCCGAGCCACTATAGGTATCCACTCAACTCAAACTAGGATACTTTCTCTTTGATCAATCTACTTACTCCTAATGGATCTGCAAGTTCCTTGATCTGCTTTCAATCTGATCTTTCGACAGATTTTCGATCAGCCTTCGATCGCAGCCTTCTGCTTCTTCGTACAGATCGACGATTTTTAATGCTTCGAACCCACCAGATGCATACCCAAAACTCTAGACATGGAAGAAGTCTGAGATCAGAAAGAGGAGAGGGAGGAGGCATGGATAGGAGAGAGGCATGGGAATTTCTATTTTATGAAAATCTATTTTGCCGATCAAAAGGGACCCTTTATATAGCATTTGATTAGATCAGATGCTTTTAAGCAGAAGGACTCTACTAAGGCACCATCCACCACAAATTTTTTCTCATTTTGTCACATAAAATCATCGAGAAACATTAGATGGCATGGAGATAAGATAAGGTGGTTGTCGCCCCATTCAATTTTCTCAGTTTCAAATTCGAACAGTTCAAATTTGAATCCAAATTCAGATAGAGCTTTATCTTTTATCCTCTAATCAAATTGAACTCTTCAAATTTAAATGGGATGAACTCTTATCCTCTACTCTTATCCATAAGTGGTGCCACCCCTTGGATCTTATCCATAGGGCACCACTCCATCTGCAAACAAACACATGATGAAAAATGTGGGTGCCAACCTCCCTATCTCTTTCTCTACATGAAGGCTTGCTTCAGGTCTCCAACTCTGGTATCTAAAATGAGCTTGCTATATTTGTTTGGCCCTATCTAATAGAAACCCAAATTAGGTTGAAAAAAATGGTTTAACCATGTGCTGGCATGCTTCCCTAAATTCCAAAGCTAGGACTCAATGATCCCAACCCAATCAGACTACACTTAGCCTAATTGTGCAATCCTAGACCAATACCCTTATTTGTGTGATCTTACAGGTTTAATTCTATTTAGTAGTGAGATATGTTATGATCTCCATCAGCAACATTATCAAAACTCTTTTCAATGGATTGAAACTCTTTCTAATTCAGTCAATTAGGAATCATTGATCATCAAAATGATTCTAATTGATTTCATAATCTATTAGTGAGACCTACAGTATGTAGTGGCAATCCAACACAATTGAATGATGAACCTCTAAGTACAGTTATTGTATGATTCGGTTCCTCTATCGTGAGTCCCGACAAGATATAGGTTAAGGATAACTCATCAAAACCTGATTCTTATCATATGTTAGAATCAATTGACTCAAGTCCGATGAAATCCAATAGAACCATCTTTCTATTTTTACATTGCCATGGCTGTGACTTTAGGATTCAGGCTCATGGTCTATATAGGACTACTCCTCATCTACCGAGATCGACAGATCCCATCTTGGTGCACTCTATTCCTACAATGAGTCTGCTACAGCCAATTATACCTCAAGCTCTGTATGGCGAGGAGACTGAGTTATGGTGTAGTCAAACTATAGCAACTTCATTATAAACAATCAGGGTACCGCAGGTCAAAAAACTAATCATATACTGTAGTATCAAGTTTGTATTTGATGAGTAGGTAGATATCTAAGTGACTACTCGTATTTGGTCACATTCAGTACCTTTGTTCTTAACAAGCATTTGCACTCTCGCTCCGGTCTCTCCACACCGTAGATTCTAAACTCATCTACTCCAAGAAAGTGATTGTGCACTAGTCTCTCTGGATCAAACACTGTCCCTGTGATGATCCTATGATGAGGAGTAATTTATAA
>NC_025996.2:112293668-112390547 GCF_000442705.2 Elaeis guineensis
AACTCCAGAAGACAAGGATCAAGAAGACGAACAAAATGAGAAAGGTGAAGAAATTCAAGATCAACCTCAAGGTACAAATGACCTACCCAAGGAATGGAGGTATGTTCACAACCACCCTAAGGAGTTAATAATTGGTGATCCTATGCATGGGGTAAAAACCCGTTCTTCACTTAGAGATGTAGTTAATCATTGTGCTTTTGTATCTCATCTTGAACCTAAAATTTTTGAAGAAGCTGAAAATGATCAAAATTGGATTAATGCAATGCAAGAGGAACTTAATCAATTTGAAAGAAATAATGTTTGGACCCTAGTATCAAGACCTAAAAATTATTCAATAATTGAAACAAAATGGGTCTTTAGAAATAAATTAGATGAGCATGGAAATGTAATTAGAAATAAAGCAAGACTGGTTGCTAAGGGATATAATCAAGAAGAAGGAATTGATTTTGATGAAACCTTTGCACCTGTGGCTAGATTAGAAGCTATTAGACTTCTACTTGCATATGCTTGCTTTATGAAATTCAAGTTATTTCAAATGGATGTTAAAAGTGTATTTTTAAATGGATATATTGCTGAAGAAGTATATGTAGAACAACCCCCTGGATTTGAAAATCATGCTTTTCCTAATCATGTCTTTAGATTAAATAAAGCTTTATATGGATTAAAACAAGCACCTAGAGCATGGTATGAAAGGCTAAGCAAATTTCTACTAAATAATGGTTTTTCAAGAGGTAATGTAGATACAACCTTATTTATTAAAAGAAATCAAAATGATATGCTAGTTATACAAATTTATGTTGATGACATAATTTTTGGGTCTACTAATGAATCCCTTTGTCAAGACTTTGCTAAGCTTATGCAGGGGGAGTTCGAGATGAGCATGATGGGAGAACTCACCTTTTTCCTCGGACTCCAAATCAAACAATCAAAAGAGGGAATCTCCATCACCCAAAGTAAGTACACCAAGGAAATACTCAAAAGATTTGGAATGGAGAACTGCAAACCAATTGGCACACCAATGAGTCCCTCAAGTAAGCTTGACAAGGATGATGAAGGTAAAAGTGTAGACTTAAAATACTATAGAGGTATGATTGGCTCATTATTATATTTAACTGCAAGTAGGCCTGATATCATGTTTAGTGTTTGCTTATGTGCTAGATATCAATCTAATCCTAAAGAATCTCATTTGAATGCTGTTAAAAGAATCCTTAGATACTTAAATGGTACTCAAACTCTAGGGTTATGGTACTCTAAGGACTCACAAATTGAATTATTAGGATTTTCAGATGCTGATTTTGCTGGATGTAAATTAGATAGAAAAAGCACAAGTGGAACTTGCCAATTTCTTAGAGTTAACCTAATCTCATGGTTTAGCAAGAAACAAAATTCGGAGGCACTGTCTACGGCTGAGGCCGAATACATTGCAGCCGGAAGTTGTTGTGCTCAAATCTTGTGGATTAAGCAATAACTCGAAGACTTTGGAATCAAACTTAATGAAACACCAATAAGATGTGACAACACAAGTGCCATAAATCTATCTAAAAATCCAATTCAACACTCAAGATCCAAACATATTGAAATAAGACATCATTTCATAAGAGAACATGTTCAAAACAAAAATGTAATTCTTGAATATGTTTGCACTGAAAATCAATTAGCTGATATCTTTACAAAGGCCCTTAGTGAGGATAGATTCTGTGAAATTAGGAGAAATCTAGGAATTCTAGATCCATATGCCTAATTTTTTTTTCTCTCAATTTCCAAGAATTGATATTCTTAGAGCTCAATTTCCAACATCTACCCTGGTCCCAAAAGCTCAAATTTATCATTCTAAAAACTTATCATTAAGCAAAATTCCTTCTCCCAAAAGTTCGAATTTTTCTGGAATTTATTCGTATTTTTTCTGAATTTCTGAACTTTATGAGTCGACCCCCATGAGTCGACTCAATGGCAAACTTGTAAATCCCACCAACTTCTATCGGGTTCATTATTTTTATACTGAATCCCTGTTCGTGAGACGACCCATCCGATCATCTTCCCTCCAAAAGCCATCCTCTCCACTTCTTTTTTTCTCCAAATCCAAGGATCAATTTCGAGGCAATTCTCCCTCCTTCTCTCCACCAAAAATCGCCTCCTTGGAAAAGGATTTTCTGTGCTTTCTCACATTGCTTGGCGCGGTTGGAACGTGCCCTAGCACTTTACCGATCTTCCAAAATCCACTTCTTTTCTCCATCAAAATCCTTCTTCACTCTCTTGTGATCCCTCCTCCACTCAATTCAAATCTCCTTGCATGCTACTATAGTGGATATGGCTCCAAAGATGAAGCTTCCCCAAAGAAGAAAGTCAATCCGTGAGCCTGAAGAAATTGGCAGAAAGAAAAGGCAAGCTAGTCAGTCTTCCAGTGCTCCCACTCCAGTTTCAGTACCTGCTCAAGGTCCCCCTCAATCCTCAATAAGCCCTAGTAAGAACCCTCTTTCTGATAGAAAAGTAGAAACCGGGAAGAATATAGATTTTCGGTTCTTTGAGAAAGAAGGCTTTACTTTTGCAAGTAAAATTAAAAACCAAGGATGGGAACTCTACTGCTCCCTTAAGGAAGTCACCTATGTTGACCTAGTTAGAGAATTCTACCAGAACCTACATTATGAAAATGGGTCAGTGACTTCAACAGTCAAGGGAATTGATATCTGCTTGGATTCTAAGATATTGGGAGAAATACTTCAGTTGCCTAGTGAAGGATACTCATATATGGAACTCCCAATTAAAGAAGAGGGGATCAGAATTATTTTAGGAGAAACCTATTCAGGAAGTTTAAACAAATTGGAAGCAAAGATTCTGTCCATTGAGATGAGGGTCCTGCATCAGATGGTAACAAAGCTATTCTTTCCTAGGAGTGGTAGACATGATGTACTGTCTGGCAGAGATGTATGTATCATGTTTCATGTCATCACTCAGACCCCACTGAACCTCCCTGCACTTATGATAGAGGCCATGAGAGAAACTTTGAACAGATCCAAGGCACACTTGCCTTATGGTATGGCCCTTACTAGAGTATTTAGGAGGTTTGGAGTTAGCTGTGAGGGGGAGGCACCTACCAAGCTATCTCAAGTGGATACTTTCAACCAACACAGCCTGCACAGAATGAGAATTACAAAGACTGATGGTGGTTGGATCAAGGGATCTGAAGAAAGAATTGAGGAAAGAGCTGAAACAAGAGCTGAAGACAGAACTGAAGGCAGAGGAGAAGAAGAAGGTCCATCTTCTCCTATACATGACTTCAGGACAGTATCACCAGATACCTAGTTCATTCCTGATACAGAGGCTGGCCCTTCGGAGTTTACTAGGATGCCCACACCAGTGTATCAGCCAGAGACCAGAGCATATCCATCAGAGTTCAGACTGGCTGACGATCAGATAGAGCATATATCACAGCGTGTGGCTGCCTTGCTATCTAGTCAGTGGAGCAGTATTTTTTTTTGCACCTGGAGCTACTTCTTCTGATCAGACCATTACTCCCCACATCTCCACTGTGATTCAGATGATATCAGATCAGTCCATTCGGATCCAGCAGCTTGAGGACACAGTCTGGAGATTGACTGGCAGAGTTCTAGACTTGCAGGGGCAAGTCCTTGCTTTGGCCCATCCCAAGCCACAGGAGTCAACTATTGAGGTCACAGACCTCACTGTAGAGGCTGGAAGGCTCAGAGGAGCACTAGAGGGAGGATATGAGTTACTGAGGAAAGAGATCCGAGGATCGAGTGAGCATGCTACAACTCAGTTCACTGCTCTACTCCAATCTGTTTCTAGAGCACTGAACATACTTGATTCTATCAGACTCACCCTTTCTGTTCAGTCCTTAGCATCTCAGCGTACTCAGCCACCCAGTTCTTCTCGCTATCCTGCTCGTGCCAGAGGCAGACGGGGGAGAGGACGCACTACTGATCCATCAGCTTCTCATACCATATCTGATGACTCCGATCATTGACTTGTCTTGATCATTACTAGAGCCTAGGTGTTAGTATCTTGTTCTAGGATCTGTACCTTAGGGCCATGTATTGACAATTAGCTGGTTGATTTTTATAATATGAACTATGTATTGAAACAATTATGATATTAATGGAATCATCTTTTACCTATATTTCTATCTTTTGTAATGATGTTGATCATATTTTGGTTATATATATTCTCCTTGTTGAAATATTGTCTTCTCTTTGTTGTTGTTTGCTGTTAATAATTGCTGTATTAAGGGGGAGCAAACATCTGTGATTAACTCTAAAGGGGGAGAAATTAAAGAATGCTTCAGAAAAAGGAGAAGTTAACCATGTCTGATGATGTCAAAAAGGGGGAGAAAGTAAGAAATTAAACAAAAAGCAACTCATCAAAAGCAAAACCTTAATTAAACAAAAAGCAAGCAACTCATTAAAGTAAGAAATTAAATAAAAAGCAACTCATCAAAAGCAAAACCTTAATTAAACAAAAAGCAAGCAACTCATTAAAAGCAAAACCCTAAATTATGAAAGAAAAAGGGGGAGAAATTAAACAAAAAGCAACTCATCAAAGGCAAAACCCCAAAAGCAAAATTACAAATTATGAGAAATTAATTGAAGAATTTAAAGAACAATATCTAATGTACAATGCTAAGTACAATGCAATTATGTAACTTTTAAACTACTTCTTTACATATACTCTGATTTACTTTAAAAAAATTTAAATATGCTCTGATATACTTCAAAATTCCAACTTACTCTGATACATCTTAAAATTTTTTTTAACTTGCTCTGATACATCATAGAATGTGTTCTGATATATTATAAAATTTTTTCTGATACATTGTAAAATTGTTTTTCTTGCTCCGATACATTGCAAAATTTATTTTTACTCTGATATATCTTAAACACAAAATGAGCTAATACACTTTCAAAATCAAACATGCTTTGGCACACATAATTATTTTATCAAAAGCAATTAAAGCACATAATTAATTTTTGCTCTGATGCTAAAACTAAAATCAAATGAAAATAGGCAAATTTTCAAAATACAACTTGCTCTAATAACAAAAATAAGTTTTAGCTCTAAACACCAAATTCACATATTCCAATGAGCATATCTTCAAATCTTTAAGAAGATGGACAAACTATTTTTGTATATGATTATTTATATTACATGCTGAAAGAATCTTACTCTTTTCAAACATATAAATGTATAATGCATTCTTTTGAAATTATTGATTCACATAAATGCTTTTGTTCAAATGTTTTGTCATCATCAAAAAGGGGGAGATTGTTGCTCCTAGATTGATTTTGATGATTACAAAGAAGATTGAAGGGATACAAATATTTTAAATTAAAAAAAGTCCTTATGCTCTTCAAGGGCAAAATCATAATTTCACTAAAATTCTGATTTGATAGTACCATTTGGTAGAACAAATGATTTGAAATCTATTGGTGAAAATTTCATTGTGTTTGGACTTATATTTTTGAAGTTATGAAGGTTTGAAGTGCATGAGTCGACTCATGAGTCAACTCATGGCACTATGAGCTGATTGGCACGCAAAAATTACACATGGCACGCTAGTTTTCTGGCTTGGCACGACCTGTGAGTCGACTCATGAGTCGACCCACAAGGCATGAGTCGACTCATGAGTCGACCCCTGCTGATTTGAGCCAAAAATTTCCAGAAAATCATTTCTGGTTTTTGCAACAGAAGTCGACCCATGAGTCGACTCATGAGTCGACCCCTGCGACAGAAAATGTCAGCAACGGACTATTTTTTTGCCCATTTTAATTGCCTTTTATGCTTCCTAAAATTGCTCTAACGGCTCTTTATCTGCCTAAATTATTTTCTCTTGCTTCTAATGAAATAAAATGCTTCAAATGGTGAAAGAAATTGCAGATTAAATAGCAGATCAAACGTGAGATCAAATAGAAGAGAGAGGATCCGAAATCTGCACGAAAAAGCCTGAGATCAACGAGATATTTGAGAGAAAAAGAAAAGAGGATCCAAAATCCACACGTGAGATTGTGAAAGAGACTCAAGAGCTTTCAAAGAGAGGATTTGTCACGCCTACTGTTTCAACTTTGATCTAGAGATCGTTCAAAGCTTTCAAGAGATCTTCAATCAACGATCATCCTCTTCTCAAGTGTTCATTCAAGCGTTCATCCATCTTGAGAAAATCCAAAAAGAGTTTCTTCATTTGAGTAAAGTTTTTATTGTTATATTGCTCATTTAAGGAGCTGTTATTGTATTAATCTGTGCTCTAAATTATCTTACTCTTGTAAGTAATTGTTCTTGTTTTTGGAGGATTTCCAAAACAAGGAAAGGTTGATCCGAACCTAAAATCGGAGTGTTTTGGATTTACTTGTACCCGAGAAATAAGTGATCTAGCTTGGGATAGCTAGTGTCAGAGTTTCCGACGTTTTGTATTCAGGTAGAATACAAGCATAGTGGATTGAAATTCCCAAGTAGGAGCTTGGGGAGTGGATGTAGGTGCAAGGTTGGCACCGAACCACTATAAATCTTGTGTTTGTGGTGTGCTTTATCGCTTTACCTTATTTCTTTATTATATTCTTACAATTCTGCTTCAGGTAATTAATATTGAATTAAAATCTTTGTCTTGTTCATCATAAGTTATTAACTTAGTCTAAATTTTTAGAAACCCAATTCACCCCCCCCTCTTGGGTTGCATAGCTGGGCAACACCAGTCTCATAAGAAGATAATGATAGAAACATAAAATTTTAGATCAAGTCTGCTGAGCCAACCAAGTCATCATCGAGTCAACCCAGAGATCAACTGAGCCGATTCAAATAGGGCCTGTGCCGACCAAAATGTAGTGAAAAAGTTAAGACAGAAAGTCAGTTTTCAGCCACTAGATACTGAGTCGATCTAGAGGATTTGTGAGTCGACCCAGTGAGGAACTAAGTCAACTCAGAGAAGGTTGAGTCAACCCAGTAACTATAATGGCTACTTTTTCAGAACTTCAGCTTTTTGTCCAAAACGACTTCTAATGGCTAGTTTCTCTCTTCCAACAGCTAGAACATTAAATACAGCCATTCCAGATAACTTAAAGTGGTGGAAAACCTTAGGAGTAAAAAAGTAAACCCTTTGAAGCATTGAAGATACTTTTGAAACTTACATTGAAGAATATTCAAGTCATTTTTCAATACATTCAAGTTTGTGAGCTAAATAGTGAAGTGAAGGACTGATTTCTAGATAATCCTTTGTCCTTCCATCATCCTCAAGTTGAGAGAAGTTAGGCCATCAACATTGAAGATCTCCACCTACCTCTCTCAAGAATTCAAGAAAAAGAATGAAAGGAAAATGCCTTATAAGCCAATCGAAATTTATATTTTGATGGATTTTTTTTTTTATAATCTTTCAGACTCATGTAACTGATACTTTATGAATAGATAAAAGGTATTTAGTTTTTATCATATGCTATATCTTACATTTGTAATGATTATGATGAATCTCGTAAATTAGGATAATGATTTTAAGATTATGATAAGATCATACCTATAAGATCTAAAATCTTAAAATCTTAATTTAGAATATTTAAAGTCCTAAGAGTATTGAGCAGAGGATTGATATTCTAGATAGACTGACATATCCTACGCATGCTCGATGATGAGAGTGGCTGATCTCATAAGCCACCTGTGTGAGACATTAATACAAAGATATAGGTGTTCATTAGAAAATGAGTTTACTTAATTGATCCATCTTAAGAAACATCTTATAGATCTACTTACTTGTCAGAAGATGTTTTCTTATAGTGAGAGTTATGCATGTAGTCTTTTGACATGAGACTACTATAGAATCTTGTATACATGAATTCATATTTTGATTCATACTTAATTATGACTTAGTCATGTATGAGATGTTTTGAATATGGTAGATTACACATGGAGGTTGTGAGTAGGTCAACATGGAATCGATCACTCTTGGTAAGAGGAGATCGCATCCTACTTGCTCTAATCATATGATGATTCAAAGAGATTTTGATCAAAGCAGAATAAAAATTAAAAAAAAAATTAATATTTTATTAATTGAATCATCATCATAAGATTGAGAGAAATATGAATATAAAATTAGATTTAACATGATTCTGTATCCATAATCATATTTGGGATGCAGTGTGATCGTAGGATTGAATTGCATAGTAACTTACTACTAAAAGATATTTTTGATATTTCTATCAAAATTTTATATCTTCTAGATAGATATGATATATTGCTAGATGTCAATCTTATCTTGTAGATTTGATCGAATTAAAGTATTTAATTTGATCGTCAATTAGAAAAGATTCTAATTGCTGAAATCAGATTAGCTCAATTCGACCTAAATCAATTAGATTGGATTCTAATCAAATCTGATCAACTTGCACCTAGACCTATTACTGACTAGATATAGAATCCAATAGATCACACATAAAAAAAGTTGATCAAGGATTTAATTAGATTAGATCATATTTGTAGGATGAACATGCTAGTACATATTGCAAATCCTAGCTCCCGTGTGTTGGATTTTGGTGGCACAGCGGAAGGGTTAGGTGCTTAAAATTTTCATTCAAAACACCCAATGCACCAAAAGTCCTAATGCCCAAAAATCTTGACTATAATAATCAAAGCATAATAAATATAAATTAGGATAATAAGAATACCTGTAGCACTAATCCTAATTTTCACATGGCATCCAAGTGTCCGCCCTTCAATGGTGATCCACATGAAAATTGAACCAAAGACAGTGCTCCTTCTCACCTTGCTTCAAGAGTTCTAGCCCCTAGAACTCGACTAGTCTCGTACCGATCAAGTTTCTTCAAGAACCTAATCTCACTCTCTTAGAACCTCCTCTGAACTTCTGATTCTTTTTCTTTAGGACCCTTACAATTCTTATTAGGACCAGATAAGGCTTTGTCTTAAATTTCAAAGCCTTGTCCTAAAATTAAGATAGGTTGTAAGAAAGAAAGGAGAGCAACAGGAGAGAAATTAGAAACCCCTCTTAGATTCATCGGATACCCAGTGCCCCAACCTATTTATAGCCACTAGAGGGATGCTAAAAGAGAGGGACATGCCTTATCTAAAAGGCATATCTGATCTGATTATCAGAGATAAGAGTTCCTTCAAGCAGAAGGACTCTTATCCATGATACGTCGATCAGCACCCTGGTCTGTGTGCGTGCAACCCAAAAAGGGATGTTTTCACATCCCTTCTCAAATCAAAAAAAATCCTCAAAAATCCATGTGAATTGGGAATTCAATATAGATTCCAAAAAATTAAAATTAGTGATAAACTGCTCACAAAATGATACTATCCTCTCACCTCTTCACGTGAGTATTGATCACCGCATGTGCAGGCATAAGGACCGACTTATGGCATTGGTTTGGCATCCAGATAAGTCTGGAAAAATTCCAAACAAATTATCAAAAATATCCTAAAGAATGTAATCACCAAAAATCATTCCAATCTGAAAGTATTTGATTAGGATAAGGACTCTCTAAATCATGGAGAGATGCAACACTTCTATGCGCGCGTGTGAGACATCCTTCTTTTTCTAATTTTTTTTCTCCCCCATAAATTTCAAAAAAAATATATCTCATACTTTGAGATGTGAATCAGAGGATGGAGGATAATATGAGCTATCACATATAATTTAATCCCATAAAAAAATAAATTTTTTCTTCTACCCATGCTAACACTTGTAGGCAGAACCTGTTTTACACCAAGAGTCCACCACAACTTGGACTCTTCATATTTGGCGTTAACATGGGATGTGGTGCCCAAATTTGGATTACTTCAAGGTATCACAACCTAACCCAAATGTCTACCAAATTGAGCTAGCTAATTAGCAAGAGATGGGACCAAATTGGTCTCCAAAGGAGCAAGGGTTTCCACATGTGCTAGCATGCTTATTGGAACCCTGATTGAATCCAAAATTCCAATCAATCTTTTTTAAAAGGGTCCTTGGCCAATTTCTATATGTGTTGACCCATTGGGTTCCACATCTAGTCAGTAGTAGGTTCGAGGATAAGTTGACCAAATTTGATTAGATTTCAATCTAATTGATTTAGGTCCAATCGAGCTAACCCGAGCTCAATAATTAGAATCATTTCTAATTGGCAATCGAATTAAACTCTTTAATTCAGTCAAAAATCTATAAGTCAAGATTGACGTCTAGCAATATATCATAACTATCTAAAAGATATAAAATTTGATAAAAATATCAAATCTACCCTTCAGTGGTAAATTACCATGCAATTCAATCCTTCGATTATCCTTGCACCCTGAATATGTTCATGAGTATGGAATCATTTCAAACTCAAACATATATTCATATCGATTCTCAATTAACCAATGATGACTCCAATGAAGAAGCTTAGAAACTCTTTCTAATAGCCTTCCTGCTTTTGGCCAAAAGACTTTTCTCAAGTCATCTAGGATTGAGAATACACAGGATGCGATCTCCTCTTATTAGGAGTGATTGATTCCATGTTGACCTACTCACAACCTCCATACACACTCCACCATATCCAGAACACCCCGTACATATCTTAATACCATGCCTGGGTATGAACCAAAATATGGATTATGTGCATAAGATTTCATGGTGGTCTCAGGTCTAAGGATCACTTGCATAACTCCCACTTAGAGAACCATCTTTGACATGCAAATAAGGCTTCCACAAGATGTTCTCTTTCATCGAGTCAATTTAGTGGACTCATTTCTCAAATGAGCACCCACATCCTTGTATTAGTGTCTCATACAAGTGGCTAGTGAGATCTGTCATCCTCTCCATTGAGCATACATAGGATGTACTAGTCTATCCGAAACATTGATTCCCGACTCAATGCTCCTACGACCAGGAATATTTAATATTAGGATTTTAGGTCTCACTAGCATGATCAATTCATGTCTCCTAAAATCATATCCTAATCTTTGGGGTTCATCATAATCTTAGACATAATAAGATGCAGCTAATATGATGAATCAATCCCTCAAATAATAATAAATATTATTTCATGAGTTGGAAAATTGTAAAGAAAGTCCCATCGCAACATACTTGCGATTGGCTTATAGGGCACTTTTCTTTTAATCTCCCACTTGCACTAAAGCCAATCGCCTTTGTATCTCATACAATCATGATGATAATCATATAGCTGCTGTGGTATGGCCTTAATGAATGGGTCTGCTATATTGTTCTTTCTGTCTACTCGTTTAAGGATAATATCTTATCAGATGTAAACGTCTGAGGATGTACTTGGATCTATAATGAGACCTAGGTTCCTTATCTTGAATAATGGCCCTAGTGTTATTACTCTAGAGTGACACCGATCTTTCAATCTTAGGAACGACTCTTAAATCCATGATGAGTTTCTTCATCCGGACAGCTTTTTTAATGGCTTCACTAGCAGCAACATACTCTGGCTCAGTAGTCGAGTCAGCTTCTATCTACTGCTTGAAACTCTTCTAACTCACTATCCCATCATTTAGGATAAACACATATCCTGATATTGTCTTGCTATCATCTGGTTTCCAATGATCCTTCCTTGGACAGCTTGAAATCTACTAGCTATGCTCAAAGCATAAGCTACATCAGGCTTGGTACATAGCATGGCATACATAATTGATCCCACAGCTGAAGCATAAGAGATTTCATTCATTCTTTTCCTCTCTTCTGGTGTCTTTGGACACATTTTCTTAGACAGACATATACCATGACTTGCAGGCAAGTAATCTCTTATTTGCCTTCATATTAAATCTCTTTAATTTGAGATCTATGTACCGTGATTGGGATAAGCTTAACATCCTTTTAGATTTACCTCTATAAATCTTTATATCCAGTATATAGAATGTTTCACCCAAGTCTTTCATAAAAAACTTATTCGATAGCTAAGTCTTGATCGATTGCATCATTGGGATATCATTCTCAATGAGCAGTATGTCACCAACATACAGAACCAAGAAGATAATAACACTCCTACTTATCTTCTTGTATACATATGGTTCATTCGTATTTTTGATAAAGTCAAACTCTTTGACTGTCATATCAAATTGGATGTTCCAGCTCCTCGAAACCTGCTTCGATCCATAGATGGATCTCATTAGCTTGCATACTTGATTTGCTCTCCCACTTGAGACAATCCCTCTAGTTGAGTCATATAGACCTCTTCCTCTAGATTACTATTAAGAAAAATAATCTTGACATCCATCTGCCAGATTTCATAATCATAGTATGTCGCTATTACAAGTAAAATCCAGACGGACTTGAGCATAGCCACTGGTGAGAAGGTTTTATCATAGTCAATTCCTTGCCTTTGACTGAAACCTTTTGCCACTAACCTAGCTTTGTAGGTTTCTACTTGGCCATTTACTCTGATCTTTCTTTTGAAGACCCACTTGCACCCTATATTGGGGTCACACCCTCAGATGCATCAACCAAGGTCTACACTTAGTTGGTATTCATCAAGTCCATCTCAGATTTCATAGCTTCCAGCTATCTATCTGAGTCCCTACTCATGACAGCTTCTGAATAGGTCAATGGATCAACATCTTGATTGATATTGATAGAATTGTTATTCTCAATAACAAAATTATATCTCAGAGATGCTTGACGCACTCTATCTGACCTTCGGAGAGGAGGTGTGTATAATAGATGTACCTCATCCTTGGGTACTTTTGATTGAGGATCTTCTTATGGTCCAACTACTGATATTTCTGGATCGGTTTGTAGATCATGAACTTTCATAAATTCAACATTCCTCTCACTGTCTCCTTCTTGGATAAATTCATGTTTCAAGAAAGTGGCATGCCTACTAACAAACACCTTTGTTCAGTAGGATGGTTGAAATAATATCCATTAATTTTATTAAGATACTCTACAAACCTACACTTGTTTGATCTAGCATTAAGCTTATGTCTAAAAATATTTTTGACATAAGTAGGACAGCCCAAAGTCTTAAGATGTTCAAGATTAGGCTTCCTTCCATTCCATATCTCATATGGAGTGCTTGCAATAGATTTTGAAGGCATTCTGTTTAATATATATGTGGTAGTCTCTAAGGCATTATCTCTAGAAAGATATTGGGAGATCGATGAAGCATATCATATATCGCACCATATCCATTAAAGTATAATTTTTTCTTTCTGCTACATCATTTAACTGAGGTATATAAGGAGGGGTCCATTCAAAGAGAATACCTTTACTTTTAAGATGATCAAAAAATTCACTGGATAAGTACTCTCCTCTTTGATCAAATCAAAGAACTTTGATATTTTTTTCAGTTTGTTTCTCGACCATACCTTGATACTCCTTGAACTTATCAAAAGCTTCAAATTTATGTTTCATAAGATACACATATCCGAACCTTAATAAATCATCTGTAAAGGTAATAAAATAGGAGTATCTTCTTTTGGCCTGAGTTGTTATCAGTCCATATACATCTATATGTACTAGAGCTAACAACTCACTTGTTTCCTCTCTATATTAAGAAAATGGAGTCTTGGTCATCTTACCCATGAGACAAGATTTATAAGTCTCCAATGATTCATAATCATTTGGATCAAAGAATTTTTCTTTGTATAACTTATTTATCCTTGACTCACTAATATGACCAAGGCGACAATGCCAAAGATATGTGACATTCATATTTTTTCTCTTTCTTTTCATATTTTTTTTAATATAAAAAATATTTTTATTGAGTGCAAGAATTAAAAAATTATTATCAATATAACCACTGCCATAAAATTCATTAAAAAAAAATAGAGCATCCATTTTCCATTAGCCTTATTTCATAACCTTGTTTTAATAACAAAAGTATAGAAATAATATTTCTAATAATCTTTTGGCATGTAATAATAGTCTTTTAATTCTAAAATTTTATCCGAAGGTAAATCAAGCATATAGGTTCCCACAGTCTTTGCGCTAATAGACTCTCCACTTACGCTATAAAGCTCGAGGTCACCTCTTTTCAGACCTTTGATATTCTATAGTTACTGTAATAAATTACAAATGTACGATCCACAGATAGTATCCAATACCCAAATATCAAAGTCTGAATCACTCAATGAAAAATAGGTCTGTATCATATACATATCTTTTGGTGTTACACTTGCACCTGCTTCAATCTTGTAAGAGAATTCTTGCAATTATACTCCCAATGTCTAAATTTTTCATAAATAATATTCATACAGACATAATTATCTTCTCATTATTACTGATCAATCTAGAGTCAAAAATATCTAGAATATCAGAGTTTTTTTCCGATATAAATCTAATTTACAAGTTCCTCAACCAATCCACATAGTTGTATTGGTCAACATAGTTTTATTTATGGTATCATGGGGTGAAAATAAAGAAGCCATAATGTAGACTTAAATCTATATAAAATAATAGTATAAATAGACCACTCATGTTTGACATGCATAACTAGATGAGGACTTTTAAAACTAGTTATGTCTCCCACTATTTTATCAGATACCATAGTCCTCTCGTATGGTAAACGAGATATATTTTATATTTATCTTAGTGGGATTGAGACCCTAATTTCTCATAATGATCTTGTGTTAATACAACAAACCCTTATGAGTTCATAGGTAGGAAACTCTTTCCAATTACATTTTATACAATTCTCAATATTTTATCTTGGCCTCTAAAATATTATTAGCCTTTTGTTAACACAACAAGCTATAATATTTTAGTTAAGTAAGACCATTTCAATACAGTCAAAATTGAATATAATTGCCCTTATATTAGCACAACAAAGTAGTATATCCAAAATTACTGTAAGCATCTTTTATGCATCAGGATTATGTTATATCAATCCTTATGACAAGCTTTATGGTAACACAACAAACTAGCCATAGTTCATGATATAACATTAACCTAGCATGAAGGAAGGCCCTTAGTAGTGTTTAAAATACTAAGCTACCTTCATTCAAGATTCAAACTAATCTAATTGGTCAGAAAAGTGTTAAGATTGGTGGGGGTCCCCCCATTACTTTTCTTAGACACCAATAAAATTGGCCAGGTCAGTAATAGAATCAATTAAATAACCACCACACTCGAAACACTCTTTAGACACCAATTAATTAATCGATTCAAAAAAATAGATCAACTTTTGGTTCACAACACTATGACTTAATATGATTTTTATGAGGGTTTTAATGATCTCAAACATATCCTAATTCAATCTATCACAAGAATGCACTATAATAGTTGTATCGTAATAATCATAACAACTAATTATGGCATCTTATCATATCTCTAAGAGATGGAAGCAGAATCATATAATATGATTATAACTAAATATCTCAAGCATATCATATATGCATGAAGTTCTAATAACAAGCATGAATATAAAACACTCTTTTCATGGTTCTTCTTCTTGGAACATCACAGTGGCACCCCTACACGCCATAAAAGTATCCTATTGAATAGAAAGAGAGGGTCTCTGAACCCTACTTGCTCTTATGACTGGACGGCCTGATGATGAACTCTAATTAGAGTACTAAGCTACTAAGAAAATTTTACACATACATCATGCATTTTATATTTAAAACATATCTCTAAGACATGATAGGATTTGGATGTTCAATCGGGTTCAACCCTTGACCCGACTTGAACCAAATCAAAAACTTATGCTTGATTATAATCAAGATAATAATTTAATCTTTAATTACATAAATTAAGATAGACTCTGATACCACTGTTGGATTTCGGTGGTACACAGAAGGGTTAGGGATTTAAAATTTTCATTCAAAACACCCAATGCACCGGAAGCCTTAATGCCAGAAACTCTTGACTATAATAATCAAAGCATAATAAATATAAATTAGGATAAGAAGAATACCTGTAATGCTAATTTCAATTTCCATAAGGCATCCAAGTGTCTGCCCTCTAATGGTGATCCACACGGAAATTAAACCAAAGACAGCGCTCCTTCTTCACCTTGCTTCAAGAGTTCTAGCCCATAGAACTCAACTAGCCTCGTACTGATCAAGTTTCTTCAAGAACCTGACCTCACCCTCTTAGAACCTCCTCTGGACTTATGATTCTCCTTCTTTAGGACCCTTACAATCCTTGTTAGGATCAGATAAGGCTGTCTTAAATCCCAAAGTCTTATCCTAAAACTAAGATAGGTTGTAAGAAAGAAAGGAGAGCAACATGAGAGAAATTGGAAATCCCTCTTAGATTCATCGGATACCCAGCACCCCAACCTATTTATAGCCACTAGAGAGATGCCAAAAGAGAGGGACATGCTTTATCCAAAAGGCATATCTGATCTAATTATCAGAGATAAGAGTTCTTTCAAGCAGAAGGACTCTTATCCATGATACATCGATCAGCACCCTGATCTGCTGGCATGCAACCAAAGAAGGGATATTTTCACATTCCTTCTCAAATTATAAAAATCCTAAAAAATCTATGTGGATTGGAAATTCAATCTAGATTTCAAAAAATCAAAAATAGTGATAAAAGTTTCATAGAAGAATGCTATCCTTGTACCTCTTCATGCGAGTGCTGATCACCGTGTGTGCAGGCATTAGGACTGACTTATGGCATCCGTTTGGCATCCAGATAAGTATGGAAAAATTCCAAAAAAATTATAAAAAATATATTATCAAGGGTGTAATGTTATAACCAAAAATAATTTTAATCTAAAAGCATTTGATTGGGATAAAGACTCTCTAAATCATAAAGAGATGCAACACTTTTGCACACACGTGCAAGACATCCTTCTTTTTCTAATTTTTTTTCTACCCCATAAATTCTAGAAAAAATATATCTCATACTTTAAGATATGCACCAGAGGATGGAGGGTGATGTGAGCTACTACACATAATTTAATCCCATAAAAAGATAAATTTTTTCTTTTGCCCATGCCAACACTTGTAGGCAGAACCTATTTTACACCAAGAGTCCACCACAACTTAGACTCTTCATATTTGGTGTTAACATGGGATGTGGTGCCCCAATTTGGGCTGTTTCTAGGTATCATGACTTGACCCAAATGTCTACTAAATTGGGATAGCTAATTAGCAAGGGATGGGACCAAATTGGTCTCCAAAGAAGCAAGATTTCCACACATGCTAGCATGCTTACTGGAACCCTGATTGAATCCAAAATTTCAATCAACCTTTTTCAAAAGGGTCTTTGGCTAATTTCTATATGTGTGTGACCCATTGGATTTTACATCTAGTTGACAGTAGGTTTAGGTATAAGTTGACCAAATTTGATTAGATTTCAATCTAATTGATTTAGGTCCAATCGAGCTAACCCGAGCTCAATAATTAGAATCATTTTTAATTGGCAATCGAATTAAACTCTTTAATTCGGTCAAAAATATAAAGTCAAGATTACATCTAGCAATATATCATAACTACTCAAAAGATATAGAATTTGATAAAAATACCAAATCTATCCTTCAGTGGTAAATTATCATGCAATTCAATCCTTCGATCATCCTTGCACCCTGAATATGTTCATGAGTATGGAATCATGTCAAACTCAAACATATATTCATATTGATTCTCAATTAACCAATGATGACTCCAATGAAGAAGCTTAGAAATTCTTTCTAATCTTCTTCCTACTTTTGGCCAAAAGACTTTTCTCGAGTCATCTAGGATTGAGAATACACAGGATGCGATCTCCTCTTATTAGGACTGATTGATTCCATATTGACCTACTCACAACCTTCATACACACTCCATATCCAAAATGCTCCGTACATGTCTTAATACCATATCTGGGTATGAACCAAAATATGAATTCATGTGTACAAGATTCCATGGTGGTCTCAGGTCTAAGGATCACTTGCATAACTCCCACTTAGAGAACCATCTTTGACATACAAATAAGGCTTCCATAAGATGTTCTCTTTCATCGAGTCAATTCAGTAGACTCATTTCTCAAATGAGCACCCACATTCTTTTATTAGTGTCTCACATAAGTGGCTAGTGAGATCTGCCACCCTCTCCATTGAGCATACATAGGATGTACCAGTCTATTCGGAACATTGATTTTCGACTCAATGCTCCTACGATCAGAAATATTTAATATTAGGATTTTAAGATTTTAGATCTCACTAGCATGACCAATTCATGTCTCCTAAAATTATTATCCTAATCTTTGGGGTTCATCATAATCTTAGACATAATAAGATGCAGCTAATATGATGAATCAATATCTCAAATAATAATAAATATTATTTCATGAGTTGAAAAATTGTAAAGAAAGTCCCATCGCAACACACTTGTGATTGGCTTATAGGGCACTTTTCTTTATCGTGTTCGAATCAGATTTGAATTTGATTCCTATTTGGGCTAATTAAATCTAATTAACTCAAATCAGATTTGAGTCTAACTTGAGTTAACTCTTAGTTGATTTAGTCAAGGTTGATGGCGCCTAATTTCTGACTTTCATGTGCAAGAGAATTTTTCTCTTAGCACATGAAGTTTTTTTTGTGCACTAAAAGCAAATCGACGTCCCATGGGATGGGATGCCCCTTCCTTTCCTTATCTGATTTTTATTCCACGATGATAGTCTTTTAAGCATGGAGTTTTTAGTTTGCCATTAGTTGGATGGTTCAATAGATAAGTAATGAAATCAAAATTTGATTTGATCCTAGCCAAACCCTGGCCGCCCAACCCCTTATCTCATGCGCCACATAGAGTCAAGTTTGTTATGGACTCTTACATCTATTACATGCCATTTATTTCTCAGATTTTCTCCATGCCTAAACCAGATTAGCACCTCCTTTTATGGCCCTTGGATGGCCATGTTGCACTGATCAAAGATGGAGAATTATGGTGCCACTTAATGAAGTCTCGCAACTCCTTGGAAAACACCAGAAATTATTTTCTGAAGAGTCCTTCTACTCGAAGCGACTCTTGAATTTAATTTCTGATGTTACCACATGTTGCAATCCTTTAGATGGACATGAGAAAATAAGAAAAGATGTGAGAAAATCTGTTGGGTGTGAGTTGGGTGTTTGGAAGGGGTGCAAGATGGTCCCGAAGGTGTCCTGTCACTAACTATAAATAGGTGGGTGCTTAGAGTAATCAAATCATCCGAAAAATCTCAAATCCTTTCTTTCTTACATAGTCTCCTAGGTGTCTGAATTTTTCTCTTCCTTCCCTTGTTAAGATCAAGTTCAGATTAGGACAAAGGGTCTACTTTAGGACAAGGGCTTAGGAAGAGAAAAAGAAAAGGCAAGGAGAATAGAAAGAGGGAAAAGAGAAGGTTAGGGAGAGAAAGGAAGGAAGCCCTGAGGTTCTGCTCCCTAGAGAATTCTTAGAGGAAGAATTAGAGGGAAGGAACCTATCTCAGGAGAGAGTGTCTTGATCAATGCCCTGTATGGATCACCAATGGAAGGCAAACACTTGGGTGCCTGGTGGAAGTTCTATCAGAATTTGGATATAGAGCTACAGATATTCTTCTATATCTTCTATTATGTTATGCAAATATATCATATAATTGTTAATCATCAAGGAGGTCTTGAAATAGGGTTTGATAGTTAGAATTTCTTAGTTAAAATTTTTTGAAATTTATGCTTCTACTGTGCCATCGTAACCCTACAGTGGTATCAGGCTGGCCTTGTTTGGTTCATTCATATGTTAAATATGCTGATTGTATTTAAGTGATGCATGCTATGAATTATGCTATAATTATGTTTATGATTATATTGTCATATGATAATATAAATTGATGCATATTTGATACATATGTAATATGTACTAATAGAGGATTGAATTCTTAGTAGCCTAGTACTCTTTGAAAATCATAGTAAAAGCCATCTTACAATAGAGGACTATGGTGGAAGGGGTGCCTGTATGAATCAAAAAGAAGAACCATGAAAAGATATTTTATTTTTGAATACTATAAGTTCATATTAGAATGTGTATGAGATGAAGTGAAGCTTTTATAAAAATTATATTAAGTAGTAGTGACAGCAACTATAGGTTAATCAATTCTTGATCAATTGATCCGTTGGTGTCTAAGAAAGTATTAAAGATGATTATCTAATTAGGTCCATTTGCTTACCTGACCAACTTGTTGGTGTCTAAAGAAAGCTACGGAGAGCCTCCCACCTACTTATCTGATCAATTTGGTTAAGTGATCTTGAAATTGAAAAATCCTAATGTTGAAAATACTACTAGATGCTTTCCTTCATGCGAGGTCAACATTAAATTAAGAACAACAGTAGGTTTGTTGTGTTACCACAAGACTTGCTATGAGGACTGATGTAATATCGTCCTGATGCATATAAGATGCTTATGGTAATTTTGGGTTTGCTATGTTGTTGTGTTACTATAAAGGTAGTTATATTCAAATTTGACTGTATGAAAATGAAGGATCTTACTTAACTAAAATATTATAGTTTGTTATGCTATCACAAAGCTATTAATATTTTAGAGGCCAAAATAAAGTTGAAAATTGCATGAGATATAATTAGAAAGAGTTCCTACCTATGAACTCATAAGAGTTTGTTGTGTTACCACAAGGTCTTTATGAGGAATTAGGGTCTCAACCCCATTAAGATAAATATTTAGGATGTCTCGTTCATCATAGAAGAGGGCTATGATATTCGATAAAATAGTGGGAGATATAATTAAACAAAAGATCTTATTTAATTATATGTGTCATTATAAATTGGTTGCTTATGCATTGTTCTTTATTTAATGTAGATTAAAATTCTACAATGGCATCTTCATTATCATTGCGAAAAATTTTAGATTCCAACAAATTGATCGATCTCAATTACATTGACTAGTTAAGAAATTTGAAAATTATGCTCACTCAAGAGAAGCTTCCGTATATTCTTGATGTCCCTGAACCATAAGAGGTTGGAGAGGATGTCACTAAGGAAGAGGTATCCACATATAGGATATGGAAGAATGATAGTTTGACTATCAAATATACATACTGGCCTCTATGATTAATGAATTATAGAGGTAGTATGAGAGCATGGATACTCATTCTATACTTTTCAATTTAAAAGAGTTATATAGAGAACCAAGTAGAACTACTAGATATGAGATATCTAAGCAGTTATTTTATGCTAGAATAACTGAAGGATCATCCATACATGATCACGTGTTTAAGGTTATTGACTTGATCACTAGATTGGATCAATTATGGACATAGTACCAAATAGGCTGAAGTCAGCTTGTGATAGATAGAGAACTGACTCAAGATTTGATCCTGTAATCTCTTCCTAAATTATTTGCTCAATTTATTATGAATTATCACATGAATAAACTGAATACCTCTTTGCCTGAGTTGTTAAATATGCTCAAAATAGCTGAGGGCCACATTAAAAAGGATAAGGCTCTAGTTCTTCTTATGGATAAGATCTTTAAGAAGAAATCAGACATGAAGAGTTTGAAGAAAGGATTGAACCCTAAAGATAGCAAGATAAAGAAGAAAGAAAAATCTTCGAACAGAGTACCTACTTTCACTGTGATAAAGTAGGACACTGGAAAAAGAATTGCAAGATTTTTCTTACATCTGTAAAGGCTAGTACAAGTAATGCACCAAAAGATATATATGAGATACATACAATTCTATTATTAAATTCTTCTAATTCAAACTCTTGGATATTGGATACCACCTGTGGTTCTTATATATGCAAATCATTATAGGAGTTACAGAAAATTAGAGTTTTGAAGAAGGGTGACTTTGAGCTCTACGGTGATGGAAGAGAGTCTATCCAGATGGAAGCTATGGGGATATATATTTTGAAGTTACTTTCTGAGAAGATTTTAAAACTAGAAAACTATTATTATATGTCTAAGATCATTAGAAATATTATGTCTATACCATTACTGTTGCAACAAGGATATGAAATAAATGGAAAGGGCAATAGTTGCTTAATTTTTTTTCTAATAAAATTCTCTATCATGGCGTTCTGAATAATGGCCTTCTAATTCTATTTCTTAATGACAATATATTTCATGTTGATAAAAGCAAAAAGCAAAAGAGAGAATATATAAATAATACTTTACTTTGGCATTGTCGATTTGGTCATATTAGTGAGACAAGAATTAACAAGTTATACAAAGAAGAGTTTTTTGATCCTTATGATTATGAATCATTAAAAACTTATGAATTTTATCTCATAGATAAAATGATAAAGACTCCATTTAGTAGACATGAAAAAAAGATAAATGAGTTATTAGGACTTGTACATACGGATGTATGTGGTCCTATGACAACTGAACTCAGAGGAGGATACTCTTATTTTATTATGTTCACTGATGATTTATCTAGTTTTGGATATGTGTATCTTATGAAAGATAAATCTGAAGTCTCTGATAAATTTAAAGAGTATCAAAGTATGGTCAAAAAATAAACTAAAAAAAAATTAAAATTCTTCAATCTGATTGAAGAGGATAATACTTATCTAATGAATTTTTTGAACATCTTAAAGAAAGTAGGATTTTCTCAGAATGGATCCCTCCTTATACACCGTAATTAAATGATGTAGTTGAAAAGAGGAATCACACTTTATTTGATATGATGCGGTCCATGATGTGCTTTATAGACTTATTTATTTTTTTCTGGGGATATGCCTTAGAGACTGCTATATATATCCTGAATAGAGTACCTTCGAAATCTATGACTAACACTACACATGAGTTATGGAAAGAAAAAAAATCTAATCTAAAGTATTTTAAGATTTAGAGTTGTCTAGCTTATGTCAAAAAAAATTTTGGATATAAGCTAAGTGCTAGGGTGGATAAATATTTATTTGCAGGTTATCCTAAAGAGAGTATGAGATACATCTTTTACCATCCTACTGAACAAAAGATTTTTGTGAGTAAGCATACCACTTTTATGGAAAAAGAGTTTATCCTTGAAAGGGATAATAGGAGAAAAATTGAACTTGATGAAGTTCAATACCTACAAGTAGAAGAACAAGATATTCCTCAACCAGAAGTACTTATTGATGAGGTACAACTACAATACATACCTCTCTGAAGATCGATAGAGTGTGAAATATACTTTTAAGGTATGGATTCATTATTGAGAATAATGAAGCCCACAATATTAAGAATGATGAACCTCTAATGTATACAGAAGCTATTATGAGTAAGGACTCAGATAAATATCTAGAGGCTATGAAATCTGAAATGGACTCAATGTACTCCAATCAAGTATGGACTTTAGTTGATGTACTAGAGGGTGTGACCCCTATTAGGTGTAAATGGATCCATAAGAAAAAAATTAGAGTAGATGGCAAAATTAAAACCTATAAAGCTAGATTGGTAGGTAAAAGTTTCAGATAAAAATAGGGTATTGATTATGATGAAACATTCTCACGTGTTGCCATGCTCAAATCTATTCGGATTATGCTTGCAATAGCAGCATACCATGATTATGAAATCTGACAAATGAATGTGAAGACCACCTTTCTTAATGGTTATCTTGAGGAAAAGGTTAACATATCTCAGCTAGAAGAATTTATCTCAAGTGGGAGAGAAAATCAGGTATGCAAGCTTAAAAAATCTATTTATAGATTAAAGCAGGCTTCGAAGAGTTGGAACATCCATTTTGATGTTATAGTCAAAGAGTTTGACTTCATCAAAAATATGGATAAATCTTGTATGTATGAGAAGACTAGTGGGAGTACCATTATCTTCTTAATTTTGTATAAGGATGACATACTTCTTATTAGGAATGATATCCTAATGTTATAATCGATTAAGATCTGGCTATCAAGTAAGTTTTCTATGAAGGACTTGGGTGAAGCATCCTATATACTTGGTATAAAGATCTATAGTGATGGATCTAAGAGGATGTTAGGCTTGTCCCAGTCCAAGTACATAGACTTTATGCTAAAAAGGTTCAACATGGATAGGAGTAAAAGAGGTTACTTACCCATGAGTCAAGGCATACATCTCTCTAAAAGGATGTCTTCTAAGATATCAAAAGATAGAAATAGAATGAGTTCTATTCCCTATGCTTTGGTAGTAGGGTCAATCATATATTCTCTGCTACTGATAGGTGTGGTATGAGGCTCTTTCTAATGTCGAGCAGCCACACAGATCGTCCGACCTCTATAGATCATCCACTCGAAGCCTTGATCGGATCATCCTTTTTGAGAGTGCTAGCTCGAATCGAAGGCTCTGGATGGCTGATTCAAGCTCCTTCCATTGGATCACCTGGACTCTTTTGGATTAGAAGATAGAGCTTTACAAGGAGGAAGTGATGTGGAAGAAAGGAACAAGATCCTCTTGTAGTTTTCTCACACAAAAAACTAGAGCAAAAAGAAACCCTGGAACCCAGCCTAGACCTCATGCCCAATAGGAAGATTTCTTCCTTGGTTTCTCACGCAAAGAAGCCCGACCCCTCTTTGATTTTTCACACCCCCTCTCTAATGTTTCTCATGCTAAAAATCTATCTCATTTGTCACACAAAAAACCTCCTTTCTTAAGGTGATGTCTCATGAAGGATAAGGATAAGATTTGGGTAGTTTGGCTCAAGTTCAAATGATGGTTGATCCTTATCACCAATTCAAATCAAATTTGAATCAAACTTGAACCAAACTTTATCCTTATCTTAAAAACTTAGAGAGTGGGCAACAACCATCAGAATGGTACAAAAAAAATTATGCAAAATCCATTTGTACATGAGAGGAGTGGTCGGTGTTAAGGGAAGAGTCCAACTGTTTTAGGTTTAAATTCAAATTCAAACATTTTGAACTCAAAATTTAAACCAACCAAATCCTAATCTAAAAGAAATTAAAAATGAGCATTAATCTTCTTTTGGGCATGGGAAAAAATTCATGCAAAAACTTTTCTCACGTGAATAAAAGAAGGGTGCAGAGAAAGGTGGCGTAGGGGATTAATCCAGTTTGAATTCGAATTCAATTTCTCATCCAATTAGGTTCTTAACCCAACCAGATTAGGTTAGACCCAATTAGACCACTAAATCTAATCTAATTAGATAGCAAATAGACTCAATTAAATCCTAATCAAATAAAAAATTAATGAAGTTCAAGTTTCGATCAAATCAGGAATTGAACATCCTTAGCGATTAGGTTATCTTATAACCTAATCAGATCAAACCAAATTGAATCTAATTTAATTAGATTTTATCCAAATCTCAATACTCAATCAAATTGAGCTAATCAATAATTTAATTACTAATCAATCTTTATATAATTTATCAATAATTAGTAAATTAATTTATTATAACTTTTACACAGAGTTAATAATTAATTGAATTGATGTTTTACCCTAGAATGATTCTTAATCTTCAATTAGCCACATGATCAGTCAGAAACTTCTTTTGATTATGACCCCATAGGTTCAAACCTAAGTTGGTAGTACAGGAATAATTTTTTTATATCAATCAAAGTGACCATCTAGCAATGGTACCCGATATTCGGATAGGTCAAAAGATTACAAAGCAATATTCAAGAACCTATTGGCATATGGTTACCATATAATTCATCCCTTTGATCCAAATGCTCAAGATGACCTAGGATTTAACTATCAACCCTGATATGGTCATCTACATTGCATTTTAATTTTTTAAATCCACCTCATGGATTATCCCGATCGAGGTTTTACTGAATTGAAACACACTGATACATTAACTCCTACTTATTCAGAGGGTCAATTCTATCTTAACTCATATACTGACTTTGCAAGTACTTGACTATGTTCAAAAATTTTTTATTACTAAATTAAAAATTTAAGTAGCTGGTGCCAAAGCACAGTGAGTTTGCTTGCAAGTCACCTTGGTGATCTCAGATCAAAGGGATATTTATATCCATATCCTTCGCGAGCTAGAGTACTCAACAATTAGTCACATTTAGTGAGATGTACCCCTACATCTCACTTGCATGCCATGCTAGTGTCTCCAGACTTCTTGATTGAGAGGACAACCAACCCACATGGCACACAACGATCTACACTTGATATAGCTATCATCCTAATAATAGCATGTCATTTGACTGTAAATTGGGGTTTAAGGACTAAATGATATATCCTCCTATATCAATTCAAATAGTCATAAGGACTTCATCACAAAATAAGAGTTCAAATAAGATATACATAGAGTGATACAAAAATCAAATAATATTTATTAATTCAATAATTCATATATAATTATATTGATAAGCTCAACCATCAATGAGCTGACGATTGACTTTGGAACATAATTTCCAACAACTCCCACTTAGACTAAAGCCAATCGGTACAGTATGGTATATCCATCTTCAATTTATAATCTTCGAACTCTTTGATACCGAGGATTTTAGTAAATAGATCGGTCAGGTTCTCCTTTCTGTCGATCTTCTGAAGCTCGACGTCACTTCGATCCATGATCTCTCAGACTAGATGGTAACCACATAGAATGTGCTTGGTCTGCTGATGTGACTTCAATTCTTTTGCTTGAGCAATGGTGTCAGTACCGTCGCAGTATAACAAAATAGGGCCATCGAGGGAGGGTGCCACTTCGAGCTCATCGATAAACTTTCATAATCACACAGCTTTCTTCGCAGCATCAGATGTCGTGATATATTCTGCCTCACATGTAGAGTCGGCCATGGTGTGCTGCTTAGAACTCTTCTAGCAGACTGCCCACCGTTTAAGGTGTAAATATATCCTGACATGCTCTTGCTATTATCATGATCTGACTGAAAACTAAAGTTTGTAAATCTCATAAGTTTTAAGTCGATTATCTATAGATGAGCCACTAATCTTTAATATTTTTCAAATACTTAAGGATGGTCTTTACAACTTTCTAGTAGTTCTCACCTGAATCGGACTGGTATCTGCTCACTACCCCTAGGGAGTATGCCACATCCGATCTCGTACATATCATGACATACATAATATATTCCACTATCGAAGTATATAAAATTCTACTCATATACTCTCTCTCTTGAGAAGTTGTCGGATAATCACTCTTCGAGAGAGAAATTCTCTGACCTATCAGAAGATAGTCTTTTTTAAAATTCTCTATACTAAACTATTTCAGCACAGTATCAATATACATGGATTGAGATAATTCAAGCAACTTTTAGATCTATTTTTATAGATCTTTATCTCAAGGATGTAGGATGCTTCTCTCAAGTCCTTTATGGAGAACTGTGACGACAACCAAACCTTTATTTCATGTAATGCAGGGATGTCATTTTTGATTAAGACAATATCATCCACATACAAAATAAGAAATACTATCACAGAGTTATTAACCTACTTGTATATGTAGGATTCTTCTCCATTCTTAATAAAGTCATACATTCTGATCACTTTATCAAAATACATGTTTCAACTACGAAATACCTGCTTAAGTCCATAAATAGACTTCTGAAGCTTGCACACCTTAGACTCATCTATGATATAAAACTTTTAGGTTGCATCATATACACCTCTTTTTCCAGCTCTCTATTTAGAAAGGTTTTTTTTACATCCATTTGTCAGATTTCATAGTCCAGATGTGCTACTATCGTAAGCATAATCTGAATGGACTTGAACTTTGTTATAGAAGAAAATATCTTGTCAGAGTCAATACCATAATATTGACGATAATTCTTGACAACCAGATGAATTTTATAGGTCTTTATCTTTTCATCTGTGCCCCTCTTTCTTTTGAAGATCCACTTACACTTTATAAATTTTATCCCTTCAGATGGGTCAACTAATACCCATACATCGTTGACCTTCATGGATTCTATTTGAGATTTTATGGCTTCTAGCCATTTATCGGAGTCAGATATTTGCATCACATTATGGCTTCTAACCATTTATCGGAGTCAGATATTTGCATCACATCCATGTAGGTGATCGATCCTTATTGTTCTCATCAAGTTCAACTGGATCAACATCCCGGATCAAGAAATCATAGTATCTGTCCGATTGATGTGATACTCTACCAAATCTCCTTAAAGATATTTCTACAATAAGTTCTAAGTTTGATCTAATCAAATTTGACTCTATGGATTTACTAAATTGTATCAGTTCTTCTATCGATCGAACTTCATCAAGTTCAATCTTTAAGACATTAGTTCCTTCCCTAAGAATTTTTTTTTCTAAAAAGACTATTCTATTATTGATGAACACTTTCTATTCATCAGCAAAATAGAAGTAATACATTTTGATCTCTTTTGGGTACCCTACAAATAGATACTTATCAGACCTAGGTCCAAGCTTATCAGTTTTCAAATGTTTGATATAAGCTAGACATCCCCAGATCCTATAATGAGAGAGTATTGGTTTACGTCCTGTCCACATCTCATGTGGTATTTTATTTATAGATTTACTTAAAATTTTATTTAGAATATAGCAAGTTGACTTAAGTGCATATCCTCAAAAAGAGATCGGTAGACTTGCAAAGTCTATCATGGACCGAACCATGTCTAACAGGATTCGATTCCTCCTATCTATACACCATTATGCTGTTGTGTTCTAGGAGAGGTCATCACGAGAGAATCTCATTCTCTTCTAAGTATATCAGAAATTCATTGGAGAGGTATTCATCTCCTCAGTCAGATTAAAGAGTTTTAATACTCTTTTCAGTTTATTTTTCTACTTCATTGTGGAATCATTTGAACATTTCAAATGATTCTGACTTATGTGTGATTAAACAGACGTGCCCATATTTTGATAGATCATCTGTAAACGTAATGAAATAATAATATCTATCTCTGACACTCTTGTTCATGGGTCCACATACATCAGTATGTATCTATTAGAAATTATATCCTAAAGCCAATCATTTGATGATTGTGCTAATTATAAATATATATAAATTGATCAATAATAAAAATTATTTGATCTTTTTCATCATAAGGTTATATCTTCTAACAAACTTCTATATTGTGACGAAGTCCTTAGGGCAACTTTGATAGATAAAGGAGGATTTATTACATAGTCCTCAAATTAGTTCGCGACCAAATGATGCGGTAATACTAGGATGATAGCAATATGAAGTGTATGTCATTGTATGCCATATGCATTGATTGTTCTCATAATCAAATGGTGTGGAGATACTGGTATAGCATGCAAGTTAGATGTAAGAGTACATCATCACTGAACATGACCAACAACAGAGACTCTGCTGTCAAGAGTGGCTCACGAAGGGTATGGATATAAGTGTCCCTCCGACCTAAGATCATCACGATGACTTGCAAGCAACTCACTGTACTTCATGCCAGACTACTTGAATTTTTAATTCAGTAATAAAATATTTTTGGGTACAGTCAAGTACTTATTAAGTCAGTGAGTGAGTCAAGTTAGGATTGATCCCTCTGAATAAGTACGAGTTAATGTATCAATATATTTTAATTTAGCAAAATTTGGATCCGAATAATCCATGTGATAGATTTGAAATATTGAAATACAATGTGGATGACTTATATAGGGTTGATAGTTATACCCTAGATCTTCTTGATATTAGGATCAAAGGAATGAATTATACGGTAACCATATGTCAGCAAATTCTTGAATGTTGCTTTGCCATCATTCGACTTACCTGGACGTTGGGATCTATTGCTAGATGGTTACATCGATTGGTTTAAAAATTTATTTTTATGCTATCGACTTAGGTTTGAACCTATGGGGTCACACTCAGAAAAAATTTTTGACTGATCATATGGCTGATCAATGATTGAAAATCATTCAAGGGTTTAATTATCAATTTAATTGATGGTTGACCTTATAGAAAAGTTAAAATAAATTTATTCGCTAAGTGTTAGTGAATCAATGAAAGATTAATTAATAATTAAATTATTGATTAGCTAATTTGATTGAGCAAAAAAGATTAGATAAAATGTAATTGAATTTGATTTAATTAGGTTTGATCCAATTAGGTTATGAGATGACCTAATCACTGAGGGAGAATTATTCCTAATTTGATCAAGATTTTAGTTCAATCAATTCCTAATTAGATTAAGATTTGATAAAGAATTTATAAACCTAATTGGATTGGGTTTCATCTATGTATTTGGGCCTAATCAAATATGATTTGGTTTAGAGTCAAATAAGGAAACCAAGAGTCCATGTAGTGTTGGACTCCTCCCATGTGCCACTAAAATTTAGGATGCCAATATTTCTCCACACTAAAAGGTTTTTGTGTGAAGTTTTCTCCACACAAAAGGTCTTCCACCCTCCCTTTCTCATGTCCAAAAGTAGATAAAATCTGATCTTTAAAGGTAGGTTCAAATTTGATTTAAATGGGTTACCATTTATGGATAAGGTTTTACCTTATCTATAGACCTTGCCGCCCACTTCCTTTTTTCTCTTTCTTTTGTGTGACAAAAGGAGAAATTTTTTGGTGTGGAGAATTAGATAAGATTTGATTTACCATAAGAAAGAAAGATGGTTTTGGGTGTCACAATATTTTTTGCATAGAATTGAGAGAAGGGGCAATAACTCATGTAGAGTCCAACATTTCTTGGACTCTTCTAACCCAACCACTTATGGATGCCAAATAAAAGGGACTTCTTCCTTTTTGTGCATGTAAGAGACATCAAAAATTGCTTTCCATGGTGAGGAGGTTGGGGCATGGCTTCGTGGCATGAGAAAAAAAAAGGAGGAGAGTCTTCTCCTCTTTGGGTGAGCAAAACATAGAAACCCTAGGGTTTGTTCCTAAGGATTTGGGAAGAGAGAAAAAGAAGAGAGAAGAATATCTCCTCTCCATATTTTTTCTATCTTTTCGTCTCCTCTAGATATCTTTCTTCAACCTCTAAAAAGATTTGAGAGATTTGAAGAAAGGATCCAGATCAGCCAATAAGATGGTCTTCGTGCGAGCTAGCACTCTTGAGGAGACCGATCAGATAGGAGCATCGAGTGGACTTTCTGTAGAAGTCGAACATATATGCGACTGTAAGCAACCAATAAGGATTCTATTTATCATATCTCTCAGTAGTAGTGATTATCAATCCATGCTCAGATATCGAGTTCTGAACTCAAATTAGAAGTAGATTTGATCTACTGCTCACGTGTATGCATGCAGACTTTATTTTCTAATTTTTAAATTTTATATACCACATATCATGTTATAGATCCTAAAGTAGGCTAATTTATTGATCTAATCATATACATATTTGATTAATAAGATTAATCTAGTTACTTTTCATGATAATTTATTTCAAAAAATTTTGAAATACATGCATGAAATCACCTACATTTTTCAACAGTGATATCAAAACCAAGTTCATTATGACATGTTATATGTGCATATTAAATCTAAAATTTAATTTTATTTAGATTTGATATGTGATATCTTAGATCTGAATTTAATTAAGAGTTGATTGCATAAACTATAATAAAGTTGTCCTACTGTAGGGTTTACCCCTTACAGTGAATAGATTGTCCTAGTTTATGCTAATCTTTGATAAAATCTGATTTTATATATTGTATGTAATATTTGTGATCCAATTTAGATGTGATCTAAAATTATGATTAGATTTGATATAATTTAAATTAGATCTAAATTCATGCATATATGATATGTGATTAGATTAGATGATCCAATTAGCAAGTACTTGGATTGGGTTGATCACCAGACCGTCCGGTCATAAGAGCAAAAAGATTTAAAGACCCTCTCTTCCCATTCGATGGGGTACTCTTATGGCATGTAGGGGTGCCATGTGATTAAAACACATGAAGAAGAATGTGAAAGGAAGAACTTACTTTTTTGTAAAATCTTAGATCTTGAAATCCTAGGTTTGTTGTATGGGATACAAAATTATATAAAAAATAAAACATCTAATCTATATGATTAGAAGTTTTTTAATCATGAGAAAATAAAATTTAAAATTATAAAAGATTTAAATATGATCAAAAAGATGTTTATAATTTATTTTATTTTAGAATTATGTAAATTTTTTAGATTTGAAACTCTTTGAAAAGTACTCGCACAATTACTGAGCCTACCCAATTTTGAACTGAGTTGACCGAGTCCCCTTGTGTAGCCGGCTCAGTGTTGATTGAGCCGACCCAGTTTTAAAATAAAAAGTTTTTGCATAAAATTTATTGTAAATTATTTATAAAATAAAAACTTAAAATTATTTCAAATCTAAACCTAAATCCATGTTGAACCTACACTTAGTTAAGAATTAAGTGGAACTACTTAGATCTAGAATTGTAAATTAAAGATCTAATGTCATTTGCATAAAACATGGATTGATGAGTTTATGAGTTAGCTTGATCAGGTCATCTTAATTGGGTTAGACCTAAGGTTAGAATCAAAGAATTAATGGACTACATAGAGAAATAGATTAAATCTAACCAAATATTGAATTAGATTAAATTAGACTTTCTCTAGAACCAATATAATAGTTGTAGATGGTCAAGTCCATCGATCGTGGCTCAGTGATCGAGCCCGAATCTTTCAGCAAATCTAATTGAAACTGATGAACCAATTGGTGTCTATGATAAGTTTGGCATTTTGACCGATGATTTTTAATTAGGAGTGGCTTATCTGACCATTTTGATGGTGTCTAAGACAAGCTTATCATACCCTTCCACCAATCTCTCTTGCCTGGCTGATGTGGTTGATTAGCTTTTGATTAGGTTGTAGATTGATTCATGCTAACCCATGCTGTATAGGTAAATCAGTGTGAATGATTTAGGTGCTCTTAGATTGATCTGTCTGTAGTCCTCTACGTGACTTGTTGAAGTCCGTGGGAGGATTGTTGATTAGCTGATCAAATCTTTTTTCTAAATTAATTCTTAAATCTTCTAAATTATTAGGTCCTTAAATGAGATAATTATGATGATAACTAAATCATAGCCTCCCATTAAGTTGGGTGATAATGGATCTATTAGTATGATGATCATTAGAGGCCCAAAGGTCTGGTGCTCATCTGCTATTAGAATTATCATTCATAATATAATGACTTAGTCAAGTCTCTCTAGCAAATAGTTAGATTGGTCGATCAAAGTCGGGCTTGATCATTTGGTAGTTAGATTCCTGAATATGATCATGTTAATGGTTGGACCTAACTAAGGCTTGTAGAGAAGACCAAAGTCAACTGAAAAGTTATCTGGAATAAAATTAATTATTAAAAATTATTTACTAAAATAATTGATTAAGAACCTACCTATTGATGTATATGGGTGAGCCGGTCAAAGTCGGGCACATATGTAATTTTATGGATTCTAGTACCTGCTAAGAAATTAGAGTAATTCATCGGATTGGAGGTAGAGGCTACTGTTGGAATTCAAGGTTTGGGGCATGCATGTGTGTTTCAAAACTTTATTTTCTAAACACCGCAGTAGAATATAAAATTAAAACACTTTTAATCTAAATCATGCATGTATAAAAATATAAAACACAAGAATCTAGTTCATGTGCTAAAATTAACATATACTGAAATTCAGATTGTGATCAAATCGCATACCTATTTCACAATCTTTTTCTTCAAATCTGGATCTAAAAGAGAAGAGATTTTTTTCTAGCCACACAAGTGTCAGCCTCTATGAGTATCCACTCAGAACAGTCCTCTTCAAATTATTTTTTTTTTAAAAAAATTTAGTCTGCTGAATCTAAACGAAGCTTGGATCGCGATTAACACTTGACCTCTTTCTTTGATCTTCTTCTTCTCCACTTCTCTAATCTTTCTCTCTTGCTTTGTGCTACTGCTACAACCTGAAAACTAGCAAGGAAGAAGACACCCAACGGCTTGGACGTGGGGTGCTTGGGACATCCCAAAAGAAGGGACGTGAAGGATGCCTAGGGAGAAGAGAAAGGGAGAGAAAAGAGGGCATGGGGGGACCTTTTAGGCATGGAGGGCTGCTGGTTTGGATGCTCTAGGGATCTTAGAGGAGGTCCCTTTAAATAGGCATGAGGATTGAATCCTATTCAATCTCATAATTCAAGTCCTAGTTGCATTAGGTTTCCTAATAACTTAAGTTATTCAACTTACATTAGGAATCCTATTAGCGCCAACTCTTGGAGTCTTTGCATCCAATTAAATACATTCTCTTTTGCAACCAAGAAATGCCCCATATGAAATCAAAAGGCTCTCTAATCATAAGACATGCCCAACTAGATCCAATCAAGGTGGCACCCCATAATAACTATCAAAAAAATTAATAAGGGATGTGCACCCTTAATTCAATTGATCCAAAATCTTAGACATCCAACAATTGAAATCCAATGAATCTAATTCATTTAGATTATTAGTAGATAATTAAGTTTGAATTATCTTATCAAATAAAAAATTTAAATAGAAAGAGAAATTGGGTCCAACCATGTGTTAGCAAGGTTACCTTGAATCCAATCAAATTTTTCTAACCCAATTGACACTTCATAAGCTCAATTACTAATTTCAGACCTAATCCCTTTGTTATGTAACCCCATAGATTCAATTCAATCTGATAGTGAGATATAAAATGATCTCTATCAAAGTATCATTGAAACTCTTTTCAATGGATCGAAATAATTCTACTCTAACTCAATAAGGATTGTCGATCCAGAATAACTCTATTCGGCTCTCACAATCCACCAGTGAGACCTAGCAGTATGTAGTGATAATCCAATAGAACTGAAATGAACCTCTAAGTGTAGTTGACATGTGATTCAGTCCCTCTATCGTGAGTCCCGACTTGATAGCATGTCCTGGATAAATCGTCAAATCTTAACATCAGTCATATGATAAATTCGATTAGCTCATGTCTAGTTGTGATTTCTATAGAAACTCTTTTCCATCAATCACACTATTATGGCCATAGATTCTTGGACAGCCTTTCAAATCTTATAGGACTACTCCTCTCTATCAAGGTTGATAGATCCCATCTTGATGTGCATCCTACTCCTACGGTAGACCAACTATCGCCAACATCCACTACAAGGGCTCATGAGACCCATGTTTATGTGTCAGTCAAACTCTAGCAACCTCACTGCGAGCAGTAGTACAATCTCAGATCAAAAGATTATTCATACATAATATCGAGATGATCACTGATGATTGAATAGAAATCTAAGTGATCTCTCATATGGTCATGCTCAGTACTAGTTGTTCTCTAATAACTACCTACACTCGTCATCCAGTATCTCTACACTGTAGGTTAGAGACTCATCTATCTCGAAGGAAGCGATCTGTATGTCAGCCTATTTGGATCGATCACTGTCCTTATGATGATCCTATGATCGGGAGCATTTAGGAATTAAATACATGTCTTTAATTCTCAACACTTTGAGAATATGTATCGAAAACTAATTACATAGATGATTCAAGGACACATCAACTTGAATGAAAAATAAATTTATCATTTTTATTGATCAAATCAATATATTAAGTGCAAAATTATATCCTAGATTTATTACAATGTGTCAGCTATATTGGCTTCTAGGACATACATCTAACAATCCCCTACTTGGACTAAAGTCAATTGGCCACAACTCTAAGTCCCATCTTCTCAAGGTGGACTTCCATTTTTAGTTGGCTCAACTGTTTAGTCAGCGGGTCTGCCATATTGTTTGCATAGTCTACTCTTCATACTTCATCATATTTCTTTTCGAGATAATCGCGTATGATATGATACCATCGCTCGATATGCTTCGATTTTTGATGAGACCTCGGCTCCTTAGCAAGTGTTATGGCTCCATTATTGTTGCAGTAAAGTGGTATGACATCCGATGTCATAATCTAAGGTTTCGTGACAAACTTTTTGAACCAAAAGCCTTTCTTTGTAGCATCCGAAGCAGCGACATACTCAGCCTATGTGGTCGAGTCCGCTATGATGGGTTGCTTGGAACTCTTCTAGCTGACTGTGCCACCATTGCAAACGAACACGTATCCTGAGGTAGAATTTCTATCATCAAGATTAAACATGAAGTCTGAGTCAGTATAGCCCTCGACTCGCAACTTAAAATCTCCTCCAAAGATCAAGAACAGATCCTTAGTCTTTCTTAAGTACTTAAGGATGTTCTTCACAGCTATCCAGTGCTCTTCGCTTGGATTCGATTAATACCTACTCGTGACACTCACAGCAAGGGCAATATCAGGTTGAGTACATAGCATGGCACACATGAGGCTTCCTATGGTCGAGGTATAAGAAATTCTACTCATGCGCTACACCTCCTCGATGTGGTCGGACACATCATCTTAGAGAGACTAATACCATGCCTAAGAGGTAAAAGATCTCTTTTAAAATTTTTTATGCTGAACCTTTTCAGCACTTTCTCTATGTACAGCTTTTGTGACAGACCTAGCATCCATTTAGGTCTATCCTTATAGACCTTTATTTTTATAATATAGGATGCTTTCCCTAGATCTTTCATGGAGAATTTTTTGGACAACCATCTTTTGATCATGGTCAGTATGGGAATATCATTCCTAATAAGAAGAATATCATCTACATACAATACGAAGAATGTTATCGTGCTCTTACTGACCCTTTTATATATACATGGTTCTTCTTCATTTTTAATGAAATCAAACAATTTGATTGCCTCATCAAAATGATGGTTCCAACTCCAAGAAGCTTGCTTTAATCTGTATATGGATCTTTGCAGCTTACAACTTTGTGATCACTATCACTAAATATGAAACCATAGGCTGCTCCATATAGATATTTTTCTCAAGATATTCATTCAGAAAAGCAGTTTTCACATCCATCTGCTAGATTTTATAATCATAGTAAGTTGCAACAGTAAGCAAAGTACGGATGGATTTCAGCATGGCTACGGGTGAGAAGGTTTCCTGATAGTCAATGCCCTCATGCTGATTGTAACCTTTTGTCACAAGCCTAGCTTTATAGGTCTCTACCTTATCATTGGCACCTATCTTCTTTTTGTAGATCTATTTATATCCAATGGGTACAATACCCTCAGGTGGATCCATTAAGGTCCAGACTTGGTTCGAATGTATCGAGTCAATTTTTGACTTCATCACATCTAACTATTTTTCAAAATTGATGTCAGACATCGCTTCGTCAAAGGTATTAGGATCATCACTATGACCCCTATCTCCGATAAAGAATATTTTTTTTACTTCCTCTGTAAGCATACCCATGTATCTTTTAGGAGGTCGGGAGATCCTGCTAGATCTACGAGATGGTTGAGGAATGTCTACTACTGGCTCATGGATAACGGGTTCCTGAGGATCTATAGCTCTTTGCTTTTCAGAGACCTTCTCTTCCAGCTCAACTAACCTCCCACTACTACCATCCTGGATAAACTATTTTTCTAAGAATATGGCATTCCAACTTACAATCACATTGTGGTCTTATGGAAAGTAGAAGTAGAATCCCACAGATTTTTTAGGATACCATATAAAGCGAGCTATAATAGATCTATCCTCTAACTTATCTGTCATCTATCTCTTGACATAGGTCGGACATCCTCAAGTCTTAAGATAACCTAGACTCAGCTTCTTACTAAACCATATCTGATACGGTGTGGTAGGAACAGACTTCGATAGAATCCTATTCAATAGGTGAATTACAGTTAACAAGGTATGTCCCCAAAGATACAAGGATAGATTAGTGAAGCTCATCATAGACCTGATCATATCTAATAGGGTCCTATTCCTCCTTTCGGATACCCCATTGAGCCGAGGTGTTTCGGGAGATATCCATTGAGAGACTATGCCATTGTCCTTAAGATATCTCAAAAATTTTTGACTAAGGTATTCACTTCCTCGATCATATCGAAGAACCTTAATGGGTTTACCAGTTTATTTTTCTACCTCATGTCTGAATTTCTTGAACCTTTCAAAGGCCTCAAACTTGTGTTTCATCAAATACACATACCCGTACTTAGACAAATCATCGGTAAAGATAATGAAGTAGCTATAACCACCCCTGACTTACACATTAAATGACCCACATACATCGGTGTGTACCAGGACAAGTAACTTAGTGGCCCTTTCCCCATGTCCTACAAAGAGTAACTTGATCATTTTTTTTCAAAGGCAAGATTCATAAGCTGGATACAATTTTGGGTTAAGAGAGCCAAGGATCCCATACTTTTTTAGTCTGTTTATCCTATCCTTTCCAATATGGTATAGTATATAGTGCCAAAGTACTTCTGGTTAATTTTATCTCTGGATCTCTTTTGGCCTACGACACTCCTTATTTGCTCATTTAGATTTACATTCACATTAACATGCAAGTGATAAAGATTGTCAATTAAAAGACCTCATGCAATCAATTTATTTCGTAAACAAATAGAATAAAAGTCTTTATTGAAACTAATTTTAAAACCTTCTTGTGCTAGCATAGATACGAAAATCAAATTTTGACAAGCTATAAAAACATAATAATAGCTTTTCAAATCTAATCTAACACCAGATGGTAATCGAAGAGGGTAAGTGCTAATGACCTCTGTAGTAATTTTTGCTCTATTGTCGATCTGAAGGATCATGTCATCTTTCCTCAACCTCTTACTTTCTATCAGACCCTGCATTGAGGTACATATATGAGCACTCGAGCCAGAGTCTAATATCCAACTAGAAGTAGAAGAAGCCGTAAGGTTAGATTCAATTACGAGCATACCTTCGGAAGGTTTATCACATTTTTTGATCTTTAGGCTCTCCAGATATTTTGGACAGTTCCTCCTCCAGTGGCCTTCAGCATGATAGTGAAAATATTTTCCCTTTGCTTCGGCCTTACTAGGATCTTTCTTCTTTGGCCTGTTCTCTTTTTTCTGCTTCTTAGTGGATTTTATCTTCTTCTTCCTAGTAGACTTTCTTTTGAAAGAAGTCTGCTCTACAGTGAGAACAGTGCCTCTTAAACTCTTCAAGGTTCCCTTCGTAGTGACCAACATATTGATCAGTTCGGGTATAATGCAGTCGAGCTTGTTCATATAAAAATTTACAATAAATTGACTATATGAACTCGTAAGGAATTGAAGGATCAGATCCATCTGTAATTTCTTTTGTATTTATAGTTTGAGCTTCTCAAGCTTCTCAATATCTTTGATCACTATCATATAGTGCTCATGGACAGATTGTCCTTCACACATCTTCAGATTGAGGAGTTTTTTGGACACATCGAAGCACGCAGTATGGCTCTGCTCACCATACAACTCTTGTAGGTGAGTTATCATAGCCCTGACAGTGGGCATATACTCATGTTAGCTTTGCAACTCATTTGACATAAAAGCTAGTATATAGTACTTAACTTGACTATCTTCATCCATCCACTTCTCAAAAGCAGTTCTTTGCTCAATAGTAGAACGGTTTGGTAACACTATAGGTTTTTGATCGAGTACATGATCTAATTTTTTTGAGCTCAGAATAATCCTGAGATTTCTGAGCCAGTCTTTATGATTGATACCGGTCAAACGATTGGTTTCAAGTATGCGAGCTAGAGGGTTTGAGGCTGACATTGTTTAACTGCGAGAGTAGAGATTCAAGTTAGACTTTTGTACTTAATTATTATATTTGCTTCTAGAGACTTTAAAATGCAAACAATAACTCTCACTAATTTATCAGATTCCTCCACTCTCCAAAAAAAAATGAAAACTCTAATGCGACAAAGGATTCTTAGTGGGTGCTGCGGTCCCATCGATGCCACGCACCTCACCTAACAGTTATTGGTAACATGTACATCGATGCGTAGGCAACTCTTTGCCCAGATACTTCTCTAAGCATATTGCAGTGACTTGGTCTCTAAGTCATGTGGGCTCACCTAACAGTTATTGCCTATACTCCTTAGTTAAGCCCGACCCACCATTCACAAGCAGGAGCAAGGCCGTCATTGGGTCTCTCACCTAACAGTTATTGGGCCCAACCCGATCTTTATCCTGGAGCAACTCTTTACTAATAGAGTGGTTGCATATTTCTGATGCAACTGAACCACTGTGATCAATCGAGAATAATCAATGCTGGTAGTACGTCTGCACATCTACAATGGTGAAAGACCTATGGACTTAATATTTATAGATTTAGATTTAAGTCTCATCTAATCAGTCATCATATGATAGATCTAATTGACATGGGCTAAACCAAACTGCTAAACAACCCAATTTAAGTCTCAATCTTCCAAATTGGCCTGGTAAGTCAAGATCGATGGGGGTTGCATATTTTCGATGCAACTGAACCACTGTGACCAATTGAGAATAATCAACATCGGTAGTACATCCGCACATCTACAATGGTGAAAGACCTATGGACTTAATATTTATGAAAAGTTTAGATTTAGGTCTCATCTAATCAGTCATCATATGATCGATTTAATTGGTATGGGCTAAACCAAACTACTAAACAATCCAATTTAAGTCATAATTTTTCAAATTGGCCAGGTAAGTCGAGATCGGTGGGGGTCCCCCCATTGCTTTTCTTAGACACCAATAAATGGTCAGATAAGCGAACGGAACCAATTAAGTAACTACATCTCAATTACTTGCCTTAGACATCAATAGGTTAATTGGTCCAAATAGATTAACTCAAACAAATCAGGCTCAAACCATCGAGTCAAATTAGGTCCTTAGGTTAATCGATTCTATATGTGGGACTCAAATGATTTGATCAACAATAATTATATGATAATTTAACTTAATTGATCTAATCCTAATCAATACTTGACTCTGTTCGATCAATTACTTAATCGAATTAGACCCATATGACTCTAATCAAAAATCTTAGATGTAATCCTATTACATGACCTAATTTTGATTTTTTCATTACCAAAATGCTCATGCACAAACATAAATTTTGGATTCTAAAATCAAATTTTAGATCTAAATTTTTTATATGAAAGTAAATTTTAAATCATAAAAATAATTTTCAAATTTATCATACAAACATATATCATATATATGCATGTAAAATTTAGATCTAAATAAAATTTAGATCTACTATATGATATCATATATCTCATATACTAATCATGAATCATATCAAAAAAAATTTATGAACTAAATATGCAATCATATATCACATATATGAATCAAAATTTAGATCATATAAAATTTTAGGTTTCATGCATACATATATGTATCATGTAAACATGAACTAGAACTCTTTCTAGATTAAAATTTAGATCCATGTATGATTTTACATATCAAATATATATTTTAAAATCAAATACAAAATTAAATTTTAGATTTTAAAATTTATCTATACATCTCATGCATTAAGAAGAAATCAAATTTTAAAATCTTTTTCAAAATATATATGATAATTTCAGCAATATGAAACCCATGGCTTTGATGCCACTGTTGGAATTTGAGGTTTAAGACATGCATGTGTATTTTAAAACTTTATTTTCTAAATACTATAGTAGAATATAATATTAAAATATTTTTAATCTAAATTATGTATGCATAAAAATATAAAATCACAAGGATCTAGTTCATGTATTGAAATTGACATATGCTGAAATTCAGATTATGATCAAATCGCATACCTGTTTCGTAATCCTTTTCTTCGAATTTGGATCTGAGAGAAATTTTTTTTTTTCTAGCCATATAAGTGTTTGATCTCTATGGATATCCACTCGAGATCAGTCTGGAACAGTCCTCTTCAAATTAAATTTTTTTCTCTAAGAAAATTTAGCCTGCTGAATCTGAATGAAGCCTGGATTGCAATCGACACTTGATCTCTTTTCTTGATCTTCTTTTTTTTCTCTTCTCTAACCTTTCTCCCTTGCTTTGTGCTGCTACTACAACCTAGAAACCAGCAAGGAAAAAGACACCCAACAACTTGAACATGGGGTGCTTGGGACATCCTAAAAGATGGGGCGTGTAGGAGCCCAAGGGAGAAGAGAAAGGGAGAGGAAGAGAGGGCGTGGGGGGACCTTTTAGGCATGGAGAACTACTAGTTTGGATGTTTTAGGGATCTTAAGAGAGATCCCTTTAAATAGGCATGAGGATTGAATCCTATTCAATCTCATAGTACAAGTCCTTCTTGCAATAGGTTTTCTAATAACTTAAGTTATTCAACTTACATTAGGAATCGTATTAGGTGCCAACTCTTGGAGCCCTTGCACCTAATTAAACATACCCTCTTTTAGACCTGTTGGTGCAAAAATTCGCTTGCACCGGAGAAGCTGGAGTCGAGGGAGTCGCGGTCGCCGTCGGGACCTGCAAAAGAAGTCTAAACCGGAGGTGGGGTTGCTCCGACAAGACCCTCTGACGCTCAAGTCAGTTCTCTGCCTCAACAAGAATGGAGTGCTCGAACGAAAATTTTAGCAGAGTTTTTAGGTAAAAATGAGAGCTTATCGAATAACGTATCTGGGGTTCCCCTTTTTATAGACGGAGGGGGCAACAAACTGATAGCGACGTTCATAACTGTCTGGTAGTGGGCCGCCCATAGTCAGAAGGAATTTATTATCAGGAGTAGTGGAGTGGACCCATGGCCCTCATTGTAGCGCTCCACGTGGAGTCTGCCGCAGGGAGTGGAGCGGCGTCCGTTGTCGCGACTTGCCAAAGGATGGAAGAATCGTGCAGTATCCGTTGCAGGAGGTGGAGCAGGATCGTGGCCGTCATAGTGGTCTACTAGGGAATAATGGAGCTGCACGGAATCCGTCGTAGGAAGTGGAGCAGGATCGTGATCGTTGCTGTGCCGTGCCGGGGAGTGCAGACCCGTCGGTTGAAGTTCGACTGGAGTGTCTGGTGGTTAGTTATCCACTTGAGGGGAGCCTGAAGCCTCGCCCAAGTAAGAGTCCGGACGAAGTCTTCCTTTAGCCGAGGTCGGAGACGAGGCCCGGCTCCCGTAGGGGTCCGAGCGGAGTTTATCTGCAATCAAAGTCGGGGCGAAGTCCGGCTCCCGTAGGAGTCCGAACGGAGCTTACCAGCGATCGGAGTTGGTGACGGAGCCTGGCTCCCATAGGAGTCCGGGCGGAGTCTGCTTGTAGTCAGAGTTGGTGATGGAGCCCGGCTCCCGTAGGAGTCCGGGCGGAGTCTGCTTGTAGTTAGAGTTGGGGACGGAGCCCGACTCTCGTAGGAGTCTGGGTGGGGTCTTCTTGTAGTCAGAGCTGGAGACGAGGCTCGGCTCCCGTAGGAGTCCGGATGGAGTCCGCTTGCAGTCGGAGCTGGAGACGAGGCCCGACTCCCGTAGGAGTCCGGGCGAAGTTTATCTGCAATCAAAGTCGGGGCGAAGTCCGGCTCCCATAGGGGCCCGGACGGAGCTTACCAGCGGTTGAAGTTGGTGACGGAGCCCGGCTCCCGTAGGAGTCTGGGTGGAGTCTGCTTGTAGTCGGAGCTGGAGAGGAGGCCCGGCTCCTGTAGGAGTCCGGACGGAGTCCGCTTGCAGTCGGAGCTGGAGACGAGGCCCGGCTCCCGTAGGAGTCCAGGCAGAGTTTATCTGCAATCAAAGTCGGGGCGAAGTCCGACTCCCGTAGGGGTCCGGACAGAGCTTACCAGCGGTTGAAGTTGGTGACGGAGCCCGGCTCCCGTAGGAGTCCGGGCGGAGTCTGCTTGTAGTCGGAGCTGGAGACGAGGTCCGGCTCCCGTAGGAGTCCGGACGGAGTCCGCTTGCAGTCGGAGCAGGAGACGAGGCCCGGCTCCCGTAGGAGTCCGGGCGGAGTTTATCTGCAATCAAAGTCCGGGGCAAAGTCTGGCTCCCGTAGGAGTCCGGACGGAGCTTACCAGCAGTTGAAGTTGGTGACGGAGCCCGGCTCCCGTAGGAGTCTGGGCGGAGTCTGCTTGTAGTCGGAGCTGGAGACGAGGCCCGGCTCCCGTAGGAGTTCGGACGGAGTCCGCTTGCAGTCGGAGCTGGAGACGAGGCCCGGCTCTAATCGGAGTCTGGACGGAGTCTTCTTGCAGTCAGAGCTGGAGACGAGGCCCGGCTCCCGTAGGAGTCCGGACGGAGTCCACTTGTAGTCGGAGCTGGAGACGAGGCCCGGCTCCCGTAGGAGTCCGGGCGGAGTTTATCTGCAATCAAAGTCGGGGTGAAGTCCGGCTCCCGTAGGAGTCCGGACGGAGCTTACCAGCGGTTGAAGTTGGTGACGGAGCCCGGCTCCCGTAGGAGTCCGGGCGGAGTCTGCTTGTAGTCGAAGCTGGAGACGAGGTCCGGCTCCCGTAGGAGTCCGGACGAAGTCCGCTTGCAGTCAGAGCTGGAGACGAGGCCCGGCTGCCATAGAAGTCTGGGCGGAGTTTATCTGCAATCAAAGTCGGGGCGAAGTCCGGCTCCCATAGGAGTCCGGACGGAGCTTACCAACGGTTGAAGTTGGTGACGGAGCCCGGCTCCCGTAGGAGTCCGGGCGGAGTCTGCTTGTAGTCGGAGCTGGAGATGAGGCCCGGCTCTCATAGGAGTCCGGATGGAGTCCGCTTGCAGTCGGAGCTGGAGACGAGGCCCGGCTCTCGTAGGAGTCTGGACGGAGTCCGCTTGCAGTCGGAGCTGGAGACGAGGCCCGGCTCCCGTAGGAGTCCGGACGGAGTCCGCTTGCAGTCAGAGCTGGAGACGAGGCCCGGCTCCCGTAGGAGTCCGGGCGGAGTTTATTTGCAATCAAAGTCGGGGTGAAGTCCGGCTCCCGTAGGAGTCCGGACGGAGCTTACCAGCGGTTGAAGTTGGTGACGGAGCCCGGCTCCCGTAAGAGTCCGGGCGGAGTCTGCTTGTAGTCGGAGCTGGAGACGAGGTCCGGCTCCCGTAGGAGTCCGGACGGAGTCCGCTTGCAGTCAGAGCTGGAGACGAGGCCCGGCTGCCGTAGGAGTCCGGGCGAAGTTTATCTGCAATCAAAGTCGGGGCGAAGTCCGGCTCCCGTAGGAGTCCGGACGGAGCTTACCAGCGGTTGAAGTTGGTGACGGAGCCCGGCTCCCGTAGGAGTCCGGGCGGAGTCTGCTTGTAGTCGGAGCTGGAGACGAGGCCTGGCTCCCGTAGGAGTTCGGACGGAGTCCGCTTGCAGTCAGAGCTGGAGACGAGGTCCGGCTCCCGTAGGAGTCCAGACGGAGTCCGCTTGCAGTCGGAGCTGGAGACGAGGCCCGGCTCCCGTAGGAGTCCGGGCGGAGTTTATCTGCAATCAAAGTCGGAGTAGGAGACGACTCGTGAGGGTCAATCCTGTTGAGAACTTTGGCTGAGGGTATTTTATACCCAACACCAGTCCCCCTACTTTCGAGTTTGAATTTCGAATGAAGGAAGTACAGAGAGGTTGGCACAGCCGAAGTTGTCCCCTCGAATCCTGTGTACGACCGCCTCCAGATATTTTGGCATTAAATGTGCGCGTGCTGGAGTCTTTTCAAATCGAGGTGATACGCGAGGGCTCTTCAAATTCTCGCTGGTACACTAGCTCAAGTACGGCACAATAATGGCCCTGCCAACCATCAGCCACTTTCAGCCGCCTGCCGTGGTGAGTGGGACACGTGTCGAGCGTGGGCCGGCCCGGGGGGATTCACGATCATTATGGCGCCAGATCCCAGGGTCTATTTAAACCTGTCCTTCCACCTTTGGGGCCCTTACTCCGCTTCAGAATTCTAGCGATATCCGCCCTTTCTTCGAGTGCCCTGTTTCTCTTGGCATCTTCTTGGGCCATAGGCGCCCTTCGAGTCGTCCCTGCCCTCGCCCCTCTGCATCTCTCAGAGCGATCTTAGGTTAGTCCTGGAACCTTCGCCTCTCTTTTCGTCGTCTAGGAGCCTTTTCTTTGCCATTTTCTTCTGTCGTATTTCTCTGTGTTAGCCTACTGTGGCCTCTTGTCCTTTGCCCCGTTTGTCTCCTTCGGGATCTTCAGAGTCTTCGTTCGGAGTCATTTGAAATGTCTTCTGGCTCTTCCGCTTCCAGCAGCTCTGGGAGTTCTTCCGCCTCCACCCCCCAGGTCCCCCGTTCTATGGATGAACCCATACCTGGGGTGGGGCATCGCCTGATTTTTGCACCGGGTGCCATTCCCTATTCCTTGACTCCGGATGAACTCCTGCTGATAAGGGTTCAGTACGGAGTTCCTCCGGAGTATGACCCGAAGCTTCCCGACCCCTCCGACTGGGCCAGCACTCCTCCATCCGATCGCTTTTGCCTGTATCAGGAGGCATTCCACGCTGGGCTCCGGCTTCCGCTCCCGTCCTTTGTTGTCGCCCTCTTCCGCTTCTTAGATATCTCTCTGGCTTCAGTTGCTCCAAATTCTTTTAGGTTTTTGATAGGGTTTCTCTCCCTTTGTCACGTAGTCGAGGTCCAGCCATCCCTCTCTCTGTTTAGGCATTTCTACACCTTCAAGCGTCATCCTTCGACGAAGGACTGATGGTATTTCTCCCCTCAGTTCGGCAAGAAGGGGTTGCTGAAAGGTGCCCCCTCTTCGATCCACAACTGGAAGGAGAAATACCTCTTCGTCCACTGCCCAACCCTGAGGCTGGGCCTGCCCCCTTGGGGCTCTCTGAGGGATTCTGTCCGTCGGGCCCCCAGCCTGGGGGAGGACGACCTCCAGGCTGCCCGAAAGCTTCTTGCCTACTCCGCTCCTTCCCTCCCCAACCTTCTGAGGGAGCAATTTTTGTTCAACGTCGGCCTGAGCCCCCAAGATCCTGCGAGTACTTCACCTTTTCCTTTCTCTTCTTTCCTTCTGTCATTCTTTTTCTCTTCCTTCTCTCTCTTTTCTTCTCTTTTTTTTTTTCTTTCTTTTTTCACCCCATCATCGATTTCTGACTCCTAGTTGGTTGATATGATTTTTTTTTTTTTTTAAGGAATGGACGCTGAAGCAGCGCGGATGCTTGCCAGGGGCCTCAGGGCCCACAAAAGAAAGGGGGCTGCGACCTCCGGATCGGTGAAGAGGGCCAGGGTGGAGGAGTCGAGCTTGGCCGTGCCCGCCCTAACGGCCCCAGCGATCGATATTTCTCGAACGTCGAGCCCACGGCCCCCCGGGCCTCCTCGAGGAGTCCGCCGACTGGGGCTCCCATTTCGAGGGTCCACTCCGCGGAGGCGCCCGTTGTCGAGAGGGGGAAGAGAAGGAAGTCGGTGGCCTGCAGGGTGAGTAGCCGCCGCACCGCCACTGACGAGTCCCTCAGTTCCGAAGAGGGGCTGGAGAATCCCTTCAACGATAGGGACTTGATCAGGCGGTTGATCGACAGCTGCATTCTGCCCGAAGTCGTCGAGAAATCGACCACGCTGATCCTGAGCAACGGGTCTGGGACTCTTTAGGGTCCTTTCTTGAGGTAAACAAATATTCATTTATTCGGCTATTCGTCCGTTGTTCTGATCCCCTAGCCACCCTTGCAGATTGGGCACCAGCTCCTCACCAATATCGAGGTGACGAACCGTGCGAGGAGGGACATCGTCCAGGTGGAGGAGCACTGTCGGGCCGAGGTTGCTCGCCTCAAAGAAAAGACGGCCGAAGTAGTCGCCCTCCAAGAGGCCCTGGAAAGAGAGAAACAAGCCTGGGAGGAGGAGAGGTAGACCTTGGAGGAGACGGTGAGAAAGGCGGAGGCCGAGGTCGCCAATTTGGCTGAGCAGACTCCAATCCTGGTCTCGGAAGCCAGGGCTCTCGCGGTAGAGGAGTTCAAGGCTTCTACGGAGATGAGGGACTTGAACGTCCAATTCGGCCAGGAGGCATTCATTAAGGGGTTCGAGCTCTGCTAGGAGAGGGTGGCCAAAAAATTTTCGGAGCTCGACCTTAACTTCCTGGGTGAGGAGTCTGAAGACGAGGCCGGTCTCTCTCCTGCCATCACCGCTGTAGCAGCCCCCCCTCCCGGAACGCCGAGCTCTCCAACTCCTGCCTCTGAGGTCTGAGACCTCCGACCTTGTAGTTTTATTTTACCACAATTTTCTTTTTCCTTTTTGTCTTCAAAAATCATCCAATCAATAAAGTTGAATTTCTTGTTGTGGGTGGCTTCTTCTCCTTCCTTTCTTCTTTCTGCTTTTCTTTCTGTGATGAGGCGTGTCTTGATACTTTTGTCTCCCAATGGCAGCGCCCTATCGAAGCGCTTCCCCTGCCCCTGGGGATCCTGCTGAAGTCGACGATCCAGCGGCTGAAGAAGGAGGTTCTTCAGTTGACAAAGAGGTCAAAGAAGATGGAAGGCGAGCTTCGCAGATTGAGAGAGGGCCATTCTGAAGCCACCGCAGAGGCCACCCGCTTCCGAAATCTCCACGTGAAGGGGATCATGGAGTATAGCCGGAGGAAGGCAGACTTCGTGAAAGAGCTTGAGGAATGCAAGAAGAGCACCAGCGATCGAATTTGGGCTCAAGCTGCCAAGATCAGCGCTCTCAGGGTGGAACTGTCGGCTGCAAAGGAGAAGATTGGCCAGCTGGAAGGAAGTTCATCCCGGCTCTTGGCCCGGGCTGACGGCGATCGAGAGTGGTCGAAGAAGGTCTCCGCCCTTCAGTAGCAGCTTCAGGATGCCAAGGTGAGCTACGACGTGCATCGGCAGTTGGCGCAGGCAGGTGGATGAATACAAAGGGAGACTCAGGGTGGCGACCGATGAAGTCGCCCGTCTTCAGAGGCAGCTAGCCGATAGGGCTCAGCTTACTTTCGCTCGAGATTCTGATGAGCTCCATCCCTAAGAGGAACCGTTGAAGAGATTTTTGTTGCCCTCAGAGAAAAGATGGTTGAGCTACAACAACTGAAGATCCAGCTAGCCTACGAGCAGCGGGCCATCGCAGACGCGAAGGCAAATCTGAGGTCTTGAGAAAGAGGCGGAGATCGAGAGCCAGCGACTTCATGGGCACTCCAGGATGCGCTACAGAGAAGGAGAGAGCTAGAAGAAGAAATTGAGAATCTAGGCAGTCTTGGATGAGGGGTGAAGCAGATAATTTTAGGTCGGAGGGAGCAGAGCTTCCCTAGGGCTCTTTTCATCCTTCTGTCTTTTCATGTATATATTTTCCTTTTGTTGTTTCATCCCGCTTTTGTCGTTTTGCTTTTCTTTCCTTGGCCTTCTGGGCTTTGTAGTGTGTATTTCGGAAATGGAATGAAAAGGGGATTTTGTGTTACCTCGTTCGCATGTTGTATTAAATTGTCGTCCGCCGAACTTTTCTTATCGTCCGACCTGTCTGATGTTGACATCGTTGGGAGGCACCCAGTCATTGGTTCGTTGGCTTGCCTTCCTCGTCGTTCATGGCTGCGAGCTCGAGCTTGGCGGTCCGAACTCCGCATTACCTCGGGGCCGTCGCTATCTTCTTGACCTGTGTCGAGAGTTCTCTCAGAGATCGAGGGTGTTTGGTAGGAGCTCCCCGTCTTTGTTGAGACAAGGTTCTTTAGGTCTTTGGTGTGGTTTGTCCTTTATCTGTTTCCACCATAGCTCGCCGCTCTTCCTCCTTAATATCCCTCCTCTTCTCAGAGTGAGGGCCCTCCCCTCGCTTTTTGTGGGGTTGCATAGGAGTGTGGAGGCCGCTGAGGGGCTTTTTCCCTTCATCCGATCTTGTTGGGCGGTCGGGCTTCGTCACCATCAGGACGAGATTCTCCTTCCATTCCTGTGGGGGCACGCAAGGGCCATCGCCAGGGTCTCTCCCCCTAATCCGGTCTAAAAGAACCAGACCTTTGACTTTGCTCATGTCAGGACGAGGTTCTCCTCCTGTTCCTGATGTGGCTGTGGGGGCACATTAGGGTGTTGTAAGGCCTCTCCCCCCATCCGGTCTAAAAGAACCGGGCCTTCAACTTTGCTCATGTCAGGACGAGGTTCTCCTCCTATTTCTGACATGGCTGTGGGGGCACATTAGGGCATTGTAAGGCCTCTCCCCCCATCCGGTCTAAAAGAATCGAGCCTTCAACTTTGCTCATGTTAGGATGAGGTTCTCCTCCTGTTCCTGACATGGCTGTGGAGGCACATTAGGGCATTGTAAGGCCTCTCCCCCCATCCGGTCTAAAAGAACTGGGCCTTCAACTTTGCTCATGTCAGGATGAGGTTCTTCTCCTGTTCCTGACATGGCTGTGGGGGCACATTAGGGTGTTGTAAGGCCTCTCCCCCCATCCAGTCTAAAAGAACCGGGCATTCAACTTTGCTCATGTCAGGACGAGGTTCTCCTCCTGTTCCTGACATGGCTGTGGGGGTACATTAGGACGTTGTAAGGCCTCTCCCCCAATCCGATCTCGAGATAATCGGACTTTCATTTTAGGTATGTTAGGATGAGGTTCTCCCCTCGTTCCCAACATAACTTTGTTTTAGGCGTTTGAAGGGGTTATACCCAGTCGTGACAAATTCATGCCAAATGGGAAGACCATGTCAAGTAGGAAGGAATTTAAATTCAAGGTGAAATCGTAAGCGATACATTTACAGGTTTTTCGAGTCCCACAGTCGCGGGAGGTCTGCTCCTCCTCGAGGCCCTCCGGCGATGGAGTCGATGGTCCCGATGGGAGGCCGATCTCCGGGCTTCTCCTCCCTTCTTGGCGGTTCAGGTTGCGGCAGGGCCCTTGGCCGATCTCCTCTACCCTCAGGCCAGCGTCGGATGAACCTGTCGAGTCGACCTCGTCGGATGAGCTCCTCGATCTCATCTCGGAGCTGGATGCATTCTTCCGTGTCGTGGCCGTGGTTGCGGTGGTAGAGACAGAACTTATTGGGGTTGCGCTTCCCGGGGTGCATGCGCATCCTCTCCGGCCTAGGAAGCTGCTCCTTGACCTCCATCAGCACCTGGGTCTTCGAGACATTGAGGGGGGCGTAGCTGCGGAACCTTTTCGATGGAGAATCCCACCGAACCCCACGATTCGACTCCTCTGCCTGCACACCCGGGGTGGAGTACGGGCACGCTTTCACCCAGGAGGGGATCGAGAATGCGGCCGGACTTCTCTCGACCTTTTTTCGAATGCGGGCTTACCCGAGTCTCCCGTCTGCCGCTCTCTCGCTGTCTCTTCATCCTTCATTTTAAAGGCTTCTTCCACTCGGGCGTATCCTTCAGCCCGAGCCAACAAATCAGCAAAGTCCCTCGGGTATTTCTTTTCCAGGGAGAACAAAAGGTCATTCTTTTGAAGGCCGCCCTTCAAAGCGGCCATTGCGACTGATTGATCCAAGTTCCGGACTTCCAGCACCGCGACGTTGAAACGGTTGATGTAGGCCCGAATGGACTCCCCTTCTCTCTGCTTGATATTGATGAGGGACTCCGAACCCTTCTGGGGGTACCGACTGCTGACAAAATGGGCCACGAATTGGTGGCTCATTTGATCGAAGGAAAAGATGGTACCCGACTTCAACATTGAGTACCAGTTTCTCATCGCTCCTTTCAAGGTGGAGGGGAAGGCTTGGCACAGAATGGCGTCGGGAGCGCCATGAAGCAGCATCATCGTCCGGAAGGCTTCCAGGTGATCGACCGGGTCCGAAGTCCCGTCGTAGCTCTCGAACTGGGGGAGCTTGAAGTTTGGCGGGATCGGTTCTTGCATGATCATTTGAGAGAAGGGAGGGTCAGTACAAACATCCTCACCATAAGCGGGGGGAGCATGGCAGAGTTCTTCGATCCGTCGGTTCATCTCTTGGAGTCTCCGATCTAGGAGATCCTCCCGACTTCGAGTCTCGAGGGTCCTCTGGCAGAACGGGGGTAGGGACCTTCCAGGGGTGGAGTCATGGTCCGATTGAGGGCTCTCCACCCTCGGGTTCATTTTCCCAGGAAGGACAGGGTGGCTGGCCCAAGTGGCCCACCCCGTTGCTGGATCCTGATGTTCCGGGGACACCCTTTCCAGGCGCACTGATGCCTGCGGCTGCTGCATAGCCTGCACAGCCTCTGTGAGGCCTTTGACCTGCTGTGCTAGCAGATCAAACTGCTCTGCGTCGACCGTCGTCACTGGAGGAGGAGGAGGAGGAGGTTGAGAAACAGGAGGGGAGGCCGGAGCCTGAGATCTGGCCGTGGAGGTCGTGGATCATCGCATGGATGCCTTGCGGGGAGGCATCGAGCAAGGACCAAGTGGAGAAAGGAGGGGGGAGGGGATGCCGGAAGAGATGCCCGGGGTGGTCCCGTTGAGCGCTCCTTTAAGAACAAGGATACTGCGAGGACACAGACCCTTCCTCTAGCTCCAATCATATTGGTGCAAAAATCCGCTTGCGCCGGAGAAGCTGGAGTCGAGGGAGTCGCGGTCGCCGTCGGGACCTGCAAAAGAAGTCTAAACCGGAGGTGGGGTTGCTCCGACAAGACCCTAAGACACTCAAGTCAGTTCTCTACCTCAACAAGAATGGAGTGCTCGAACAAAAATTTTAGCAGAGTTTTTAGGTAAAAATGAGAGCTTATCGAATAACGTATCTGGGGTTCCCCTTTTTATAGACGGAGGGGGCAACAAACTGATAGCGACGTTCATAACCGTCTGGTAGTGGGCCGCCCATAGTCAGGAGGAATTTGTTGTCAGGAGTAGTGGAGTGGACCCGTGGCCCTCACTGTAGCGCTCCACGTGGAGTCTACCGCAGGGAGTGGAGCGACGTCCGTTGTCGCGACTTGCCAAAGGATGGAAGAATCATGTAGTAACCGTTGCAGGAGGTGGAGCAGGATCGTGGCCGTCATAGCGGTCTGCTAGGGAATAATGGAGCCGCACGGAATCCATAGCAGGAAGTGGAGCAAATCGTGACCGTTGCTGTGCCGCACCGGGAAGTGCAGACCCATCGGTTGAAGTTCGACTGGAGTGTCTGGTGGTTAGTTATCCACTTAAGGGGAGCCTGAAGCCTGGCCCAAGTAAGAGTCCGAACGAAGTCTTCCTTTAGCCGAGGTTGGGGATGAGGCCCGGCTCCCGTAGGGGTCCGGGCGGAGTTTATCTGCAATCAAAGTCAGGGCGAAGTCCGGCTCCCGTAGGAGTCTGGATGGAGCTTACCAGCGGTCGGAGTTGGTGACGGAGCCCGGCTCCCGTAGGAGTCCAGGCGGAGTCTGCTTGTAGTAGGAGTTGGTGATGGAGCCCGGCTCCCGTAGGAGTCCGAGCGGAGTCTGCTTGTAGTCGGAGTTGGGGACGGAGCCCGGCTCTCGTAGAAGTCCGGGCGGGGTCTTCTTGTAGTCGGAGCTGGAGACGAGGCCCGGCTCCCATAGGAGTCCGGACGGAGTCCGCTTGCAGTCGGAGCTGGAGACGAGGCCCGGCTCCCGTAGGAGTCCGGGCGGAGTTTATCTGCAATCAAAGTCGGGGCGAAGTCCGGCTCCCGTAGGGGTCCGGATGGAGCTTACCAGCAGTTGAAGTTGGTGACAGAGCCCGGCTCCCGTAGGAGTCCTGGCGGAGTCTGCTTGTAGTCGGAGCTGGAGACGAGGCCCGGCTCCCGTAGGAGTCCAGACGGAGTCCGCTTGCAGTCAGAGCTGGAGGCGAGGCCCGGCTCCCGTAGGAGTCCGGGCGGAGTTTATCTGCAATCAAAGTCGGGGCGAAGTCCGGCTCCCGTAGGGGTCCGGACGGAGCTTACCAGCGGTTGAAGTTGGTGACGGAGCCCAACTCCTATAGGAGTTCGGGTGGAGTCTGCTTGTAGTCAGAGCTGGAGATGAGGTCCGGCTCCCGTAGGAGTCCGGACGGAGTCCGCTTGCAGTCGGAGCTGGAGATGAGACCCGGCTCCCGTAGGAGTCCGGGCGGAGTTTATCTGTAATCAAAGTTGGGGTGAAGTCCGGCTCCCGTAGGAGTCCGAACGGAGCTTACCAGCAGTTGAAGTTGGTGACGGAGCCTGACTCCCGTAGGAGTCCAGGCGGAGTCTGCTTGTAGTCAGAGCTGGAGACGAGGCCCGGCTCCCGTAGGAGTCCGGACGGAGTCTGCTTGCAGTCGGAGCTGGAGATGAGGCCCGGCTCTCGTAGGAGTCCGGACGGAGTCCGCTTGCAGTCGGAGCTGGAGACGAGGCCCGGCTCCCGTAGGAGTCCGGGCGGAGTTTATCTGCAATCAAAGTTGGGGCGAAGTCTGGATGGAGCTTACCAGCGGTTGAAGTTGGTGACGGAGCCCGACTCCCATAGGAGTCCGGGCGGAGTCTGCTTGTAGTCAGAGCTGGAGACGAGGTCCGGCTCCCGTAGGAGTCCGGACGGAGTCCGCTTGCAGTCAGAGCTGGAGATGAGGCCCGCTCCCGTAGGAGTCCGGGCGGAGTTTATCTGCAATCAAAGTCGGGGCGAAGTCCGGCTCCCGTAGGAGTCCGGACGGAGCTTACCAGCGGGTGAAGTTGGTGACGGAGCCCGGCTCCCGTAGGAGTCCGGGCGGAGTCTGCTTGTAGTCGGATCTGGAGACGAGGCCCGACTTCGTAGGAGTCCGGATGGAGTCCGCTTGCAGTCGAGCTGGAGACAAGGTCCGGCTCCTGTAGGAGTCCGGACAGAGTCCGCTTGCAGTCGGAGCTGGAGACGAGGCCCGGCTCCCGTAGGAGTCCGGATGGAGTTTATCTGCAATCAAAGTCGGAGTAGGAGACGACTCGTGAGGGTCAATCCTGTTGAGAACTTGGCTGAGGGTATTTTATACCCAACAAGACCCAAGAGACACCCATATGAAATCAAAAGGCTCTCTAATCATAGGACATGCCCAACTTGATCCAATCAAGATGGCACCCCATAATAACTATCAAGAAAATTAATAAAGAACTTGCACTCTTAATTCAATTGATCCAAAACCTTAGACATCTAACAATTAGAGTCTAATGAATCTAATTCATTTAGATTATTAGTAGGTAATTAAGTTTGAATTATCTTATCAAATAAAAAATCCAAACAAAAAGAGGAATTTGATTCAACTATGTGCTAGCAAGGTTACTTTGAACCCAATCGAGTTTTTCTAAACCTAATTGACACTTCATAAGCTTAATTGCTAATTTCAAACCTAATCCCTTTGTTGTTTGACCCCATAGGTTTCATTCTATCTGATAGTGATGTATATAATAATCTCTATTAAAATATCATTGAAACTCTTTTCAATGGATCGAAATAATTTCACTCTAACTCAACAAGAATTGTCGATCCAGAACAACCCTAGTGAGCACTTACAATCCACCAGTGATATCTAGTAGTATGTAGTGGTAATCCAGTAGAACTAAAATAAACCTATAGGTGTAGTTAACGTGTGATTCAGTTCCTCTATCGTGAGTCCCGACTTGATGGTAGGTAATGGATAAATCATCAAACCTCAACATCAGTCATATGATAGATTCGATTAGCTCAAATCTAATTATGATTTCTATAGAAACTCTTTTCCATCAATCACACTACTATGACCATAGATTCTTGGACTTAACCTTTCAAATTTTATAGGACTACTCTTCTCTATCAAGGTTGATAGATCCCATCTTGATGTTACCCTACTCCTATGGTGGATCAACTGTCGTCAATATCCACTACAAGGGCTCATTAAGATCTATATTTATGTATCAGTCAAACTCCAGTAACCTCACTACAAGTAGTAGTACAGTCTCAGATCAAAGGATCATTCACACAACTACAGCATCGAGATGATCACTGATGATTGAATAGAAATCTAATTAATCTCTCATATGGTCACGCTTAGTACTAGTTATTCTTTAACAACTACCCGCACTCATCACCCAGTGTCTCTACACCGTAGGTCAGAGATTCATCTATCCTGAAGGAAGTGATCTATGCACTAGTCTATTTAGATTGATTACCATCCTCATGATGATCCTATGATCGAAAGTATTTAAGAATTAAATATATATCTCTAATTCTCAATATTTTGAGAATATGTATCGAAAACTAATTTCATGGATGATTCAAGGACACATCGACTTGAATGAAAAATAAATTTACTCTTTTTATTGATCAAATTAATGTATTAAGTATAAAATTATGTCCTAGATTTATCACAATGTGTCAGCCATATTGGCTTCTAGGACATACATCTAACAGCTACTAATTCGACTAAAATAGTGGGAGAACCTTTAGACTAAAGTTCAAGTCTTTAGGTTTAATCAATTCATAAGTATAGAGGTCTTGTATTTTTCTTTCAGTTATAGCTAGATTTTTGTTGCTCTGTTCATTGTTTGACAATGACTTATTTATAGGATCCAACTTTGAAGGATGGTATCGAAAGTTGCAAATAGTTCTAGAGCATGAATAGATCCTATATATGATTATGGATCCAGCACCTGATGTTTCTACATCCAACACACACGATGCAATCAAAGGCACTTATCAAAAATGATCAAATGATCGTATCACCATGTGGTGTTTTTGAAAGCAGCAAAAAATATGAATTTAGTTGTAAATTTGATGATATTCAGTGGGAAGAAAATTTTCAAATATTGAAGAAGTTCTTTTGCACCTCTGAAGATGTGTCTTCAGTGGGACAACAATCTTTTGTAAAAGAAAAAGAAGGTGCAAAAGAGTCATACTTGGGTTGAGGAGCCCGAATTGACAAAAGAGTCTAAGATTAACCTAGTCTGGTAGAGTCTCTTGACCCGAATAGGCTAAGGAAGAGAAATCAATAGAAGGTTGTTGGACAAGGTACTTATATAATAATACCTTGTGATTTCTCTATCTGTGATACTATTACCTAGGTATTGGATATCGAAAGTCCCTGCAAATTATTTCAATGACTTCAGATTAGTAGAAAGATTAAAAAAATAAAAGATTTCTGAATGTTGGAGCTGGAAGTCATGTTTCAGTTCTGGCTTTAAAAATTCTCAAGCAAATTTTCGATTCTAATGATGTCATTTTCGATGATTGTCACCATTATTCATTTTGATGAATATAATTTTTATAGATTTTTTGGCAAGGATAGATTTACATTATTAACAGAGAATGATTTTTGTGATATCATTATAGATGATGTCAAAATCATGTGTGGACAACTGAGAAATGGCATTTATGAATAATCATAACTTGTTGTGTATATACACACCAAACAAACTCCTTAGAGTAAATAATGTCACAAATACCGACCTTTGGTAATTTGGACTCGATTATATAAATAAGAATAGGATCAACAGGAGATAATTCTTGAAGTCAGTGATTGTGAATCATTGTCAACCTATCAATCCTATCTTTTTAGTAAGATGATCAAGTCACCTTTTGCTGGAAAAGGTGAATAAGCCAATGATGTTCTAAGTTTGATACATATTGATGTATTGGATCTACAAATATATTTGTCATAAATTTGGATTATTTGAAATGTTCAAATAATTTCATAATAAGGTAGAGAAACAAACTAAGAAAAATATTAAAATTCTTCGATCAGACCAAGGAGGAGAATACCTTTTTGGTTAGTTTTTAACATATGTAGAAGAGAATAAAACTTTTTCTTATTAGAATCGACTTTGTCAGATATAGTTCGATCCATGATGGAATTTATAAGTCTGCTAGTCTCTTTTAAGGTTATGCTCTTGAGACTACTTGTCATGTTCTCAACTGAATTTCAAATTAATCAGTCGCAAAGACTCCATATGAGATACGGACTGGGCATAAACTGATACTTTTTTACCTTAGAGTTTGAGAGTATTCATTTTATGTCTAGCATTTACATATCGATTAACTTAGATCCTTATCCTATATGTATTATTTTGTAGGGTACTTCGAAGAATCTAGGGGATATTACTCTACCTTGCTAAAAAATAAAAGTTGTTCGGTATTTCTTTTACAAAAGGAGTACCTCAGTGAAGGAATTGATGCCTTTGATGTGGAGCTTATGAAGTTTGATAGATAGAACAACCAACACAATCTAGTAAACTTATAGAACCAGATTTGATTAGATCAAATCCAGAATCCATTATAGAGGCACCATTAAGGAGATCCGATAGTGTACCGCATCCATCAGACTGATAGTGTACTGCATCCATTGGACCAATAGTGTATCGCATCCATCGGATAGATACTTTAATTTTTAATTCTGAGACGTGATCCTATTGAACTCGATAGAACAATAAGGATCTGATCACCTATATGGATGCCATACAGAGGTTCGACTCTAATTAGTGGCTTAGAGCCATAAAGTCCGAAATGGAGTCCATAATGGTCAATGATGTATGGACACTTATTGATCCACTTGAAAAGATAAAGCCCATAAGGTGTAAGTAGATCTTCAATAGGATTGAAGGTACAGACAAAAAGGTGAGACCTACAAAGCACGTCTGGTTGCCTAAGGATATTGTCAACATTATGGTATTGACCATAATGAGATATTTTCTCCTATGGCAATACTAAAATATTTTAGAGTTGGAATATATATTTTGATAAGTGATCAAAATGTATGGCTTCATTGAGAATGAAGAAGAACCCTACAAATATAAATGGGTTGATAGTTTTATGAATATATTTCTTGTCTTGTATGTGAATGAAATTCTCTAAATCAGGAATGACATTCCTTACATTACAGAAAATAAAAATTTTACTATTATCATTGCTCTCCACAAAGGACTTGAAAAAAGCATCTCTCATCCTAGGGATGAAGATCTATAGAGATAGATCTAAGAAGCTGCTTAGGTTATCCCAGTCTACATATATAGGATGTTTATAAGTAAAATTTATTCTATCATGTACACCATATATGAGACATGATATGGTATACTCACAACGGTAGTGAGTGGATATCTACAAAATCCAGATGAGAATCACTGGTAGGTCATTCATAAGTATTTTAAAAATACTAAAGATCGGTGGCTTGATTATGGAGAATCTGACTTAAAATTTGTAGAGTATAACTTCAATTTTTAGTTAGACATAATAATAGTAAGAATGTATCAGAATACGTCTTTATTCTAAATAATGGAGCAATCTTCTGAAAAAATTTCAAGCAGAGCAATATAGCTAATTTAATTACGAGACTGAATGCATTGTAGTATCTGAAGCTTGCAAGAAAGCTATACGATTGTACAGGTTCACAGGCAAGCTAGGAGTGGCACCCTCCAATGATGGTTTTGTTGTATTGTCAGCACCAGAGCCATAGCTCATGCCAAGGAGCTAAAGTCCCATTAGCTTACCAAGTATTTTGTATCACTACTATCTTATTCAGAAAATCTGTTGAGGTGACGTCGAACTTTAGAAGATCGACAAAAAAAAAATCTGACCAATCCATGTACTAAAGCCTCAGTATCTAAAAGTTCTGAGATGATAAATCGAAGATGGATATATAATACTATACTGATTGGCTTTAGTCAAGTGAGAGTTGATAGGAATTGTATCCTAAAGCCAATCATTTGATGATTGTTCTAATTATAAATTATATAAATTGATCAATAATAAAAGTTATTTAATCTTTTTCATCACAAGATTACATCTTCTAATGAACTCCTATATTGTGATGAAATGTATAGGACTACTTTGATCGATAAAGAAAGATTTATCGCGTAGTCCTTAAACTGATTCGCGACCAAACGATACACTATTACTAGGATGATAGCAATATCAAGTGTAGGTCGTTATGTGCTATATGCATTGGTTATTCTCATAAACAAATGATGTAGAGATACTGGTATGACATGTAGATAAGATGTAGGAGTATATTATCATGGAACGTGACCAACTGCGGAGCATTCTGCTATTAAGAGTGGCTCACAAAGAGTATGAATATAAGTATCCCTCCGATATGAGATCACCATGGTGACTTGCAAGCAACTCACTATACTTTGATACCAGATTATCTAAATTTTTAATTCAATAATGGAAGATTTTCGGGTGCAGTCAAGTACTTGTCAAGTCGGTGCGTGAGTCAAGATGGGATTGACCCCTCTGAATAAGTAGGAGTTAATGTATTAATGTATTTCAATTTAGCAAAATCTGAGCCTGAGTAATCCATGTGATAGATTTAAAAGATTGAAATACAATATGGATGACTTATTTAGGATTAACAGTTAAACCCTAGGTCTCCTTGAGTATTAGGGTCAAAGGGATGAATTATATGGTAGCCATATGCCAGTAGGTTCTTAAAGTTGCTCACCATCATTCGACCTATCCAGACGTCAGATCTCATTACTAGATGGTTACATTGATTGGTTCAAAAATTTATTTCGATGCTACCAGCTTAGGTTCGAACCTATGGGGTCACACTCAAAAAAAATTTCTGACTGATCATGTGGTTGATCAACGATTGAGAATCATTCAAGGGTTTAATCATTAATTCAATTGATGGTTAACCTTATGCAAGAGTTGAAATGAATTTATTCACTAAGTGTTAGTAAATTAATAGAGGATTAATTAGTAATTAGATTATTGATTAGCTTAATTTGATTGAGCAAAAAGAATTAGATAAAATCTAATTGAATTTGATTCAATTAGATTTGACCCAATTAGGTTATGAGATGACCTAATCACTAAGGAAGAATTGTCTCTGATTAGATCAAGACTTTGTTCAATCAATTTCTAATTGAATTAAAATTTGATAAAAAATTTATGAACCTAATTAGATTGGGTTTCATCTATCTATTTGAGCCTAATCAAATGTGATTTGGTTTGGAGTCAAATAAGGAAACCAAGAGTCCATGTAGTGTTGGACTCCTCTCATGCGCCACCAAAATTTAAGACACCAATATTTCTCCATGCTAAAATATTTTTGTGTGAAGTTTTCCCCATGCAAAAGGTTTTCCACCCTTCCTTTCTCACATCCAAAAATAGATAAAATCTGGTCTTTAATGGTAGGTTCAAATTTGATTTGAATGGGTTAGACCTTGCTGCCCACTTTCTTTTTTCTCTTTCTTTTGTGTGACAAAAGGAGGAACCTTTTGGTGTGGGGAATCAAATGAGATCTGATTTACCATAAGAAAGAAAGATGGTTTTGGGTGTCACAATATTTTTTGCATGGAATTGAGAGAAGGGCCGACAACTCATGTAGAGTCCAACATCTCTTGGACTCTTCTAACCCAACCACTTGTGGATGCCAAATAAAAGGGACTTCTTCCTTTTTGTGCATGTAAGAGACATCAAAAATTGCTCTCCATAGTGAGGAGGTTGGGGCATGGCTTCATGGCACGAAGAAAAAAAGAAAAGGAGGAGAGTTTTCTCCTCTTTGGGTGAGCAAAACATAGAAATCCTAGGGTTTGTTCCTAAGGATTTGAGAAGAGAGAAAAAAAAGAGAGAAGAATGCCTCCTCTCCATATTTCTTTTTTCTCTTCATCTCCTCCAAATGTCCTTCTATAGCCTTTGAAAAGGTTTGAGATATTTAAAGAAAGGATCCAGATCAGCCAACAAGATGGTCTTCACGCGAGCTAGCACTCCCGAAGAGACAGATCAGATTGGAGCTTTGAGTGAACTTTTCGTAGAGGTCGGACACATGTGTGGTTATGAGCAACCAATGAGAATCTTTTTATCATTTCTTCCAGCAGTGATGATCATCGACCCATGCTCAGATATTAAATTCTGAACTCAAATTAGAAGTAGATTTGATCTATTGTTCACATATATGCATACAGATTTTATTTTTTGATTTTTAGATTTTATGTGCCACATATCGTGTCATAAATCTTAGAGTAGATTGATTTATTGATCTGATCATATGCATGTTAGATTAACAAGATTAATCTAGTTGCTTTCTGCTTTGATTTATTGCAAAAATTTTGAAATATATGCATCAAATCTCCTATGTTTTCCAACAGCATCAGACTTAGAACTTCACTAGCTCGCTCATCTTTTTCAGTAAAAGATGACTTAGTTATTTTTTCAGATAAACAGGACTCACAGGTTGGAAGTGATTCATAATCATTGATTTCAAAAATTTCTTCTTAAGTCAACCTATTTATTCTATTCTTGTTAACATGACCTAACTTACAGTGCCAAAAGTAGATATCAGAGATATTATCAATTCTAAGGTATTTGTCAGATGTGTACATTATACTAACAGGTTATGACAATATGTAAATTTTATTGTTCAGTTGTCTATTCATTACATTAACACCATTCATAATGATATTAAAAATATCTATTTTTATTAAAATTTCATAACCATACATGGCTAAAAGACCTATAGAAATAATATTCAACAAAAAGGAAGGATAAAAGTGATATTTACTAAGAACAATTATATTGGACTTGAATACCAGCTTAATAATCCCTAATGCTAGAACTGAAACTGATCTTCTATCTCCAATATTAAGAAATCTTTCGCCTTCTTCAAATCTCTTACTAATCTACAGATCCTATAATGAATTACAAATATTAAAAGGATTTTCAATATCTAATACCTAGGTAATAGAATCACAAATTAAGAAATTACAAGATGTTATCATATAATTATCTTATCTAGTAATAGCTTGATTCTTTCTCGACCTGTTCGGATCTAGAGAGGCAAGGTATTGAGGATAGTTTCTTTTTCAATGCCCTTGCTTCTTACAGTTGAAGTATTTCGCCTAACTCTGATCGGACTTGGGTTTCTTAGTTTGACCGGGCTTGGGCACCCCAGCACTTTGCATCATTTTCTTATTCTTCTTGTTCTTCTTCCCTTTCTTAAAGAATCGATGCCCAAAAGAAGACTCTCCCACCATATTCACTGACTCCTTGTGGAGCTAGTGATCTTTCTCAAAGTTTTGCAGTAACTCCAACAAATCATGGTAGTTGACTGCAGACTTTGTCATTCGATAATGAGTAAGAAAAGAGAGGTAGAATTGAGGCAGAGAGTTCAGTATGGCATCCTTCCCTAGCTGCTCATGCAGAAAAAAAATCGAGCTTGCTCAAATGCTCAATCATCTCGATCATGTAGAGTACATGATCAGTGACTAATGCACCTGTCCTCATTTGAGCGTTGAAGATGGCACAACTTATTTTGTAACTCTCAACATCATCGGGCGTGCTTAAAGACTCGTTCAACATTTGTAACATGTCCTGAGGCCGAGCATTCTCGAATGATGGTTGAACTCATCATTCATTACCACCAGCATAATGTAATGAATCATAGTTCGATCGTTGAGCCACTTCTGATAAGTATCTCAAACCGTACAATGGGCATCCGAAGCTAGCTCCTAAAGTGCCAAATCTGTCAGCACGTACAAGATCCACTCTGAAGGAAAAGTAGGACAGTACTATGCATGCAATTTTAAAATTTTTCACAGTGGATCTATTAGATTAAATACTTTAATTATTTTACATACATAAAATCTAATCTAGACTACCATGCCAAGATCTATGATATGATTTAATATGACATAAAGATCTAAAAATAAAAATCTACATCGATCTAATCGATGCTGCAGACTAGATCTAAACCTTAGATATATCAAAATTAGTCTAACAAGTTTACAACTCATTACCAAATTGTGGGTTGCTGATCTCCATAATAATCTCACACAGAAAAGAGTTCCTTTAGGTTGCTCACAGCCACACGAAGAAGTCCCACCTCTACAGATCATCCACATGAAGATCGGTTGCAGATCAAGCTCCTCGGGAGTGCTAGCTCACAAGGATCTTCGAAGGCTGATCTTCTTCTTCTTCTTTTGATCTCTTGGATGCTCCAAAAGAGAAGAAGAATTAGAGGAAGAAGGAGAGAGAGGAGAGAGCTCTAGTAGAAAAATAAAATCGATAAGGAACAACTTATTGGGGCATCAACTATAGGACCCCCCTTTAAATAACAAGGGATTAGGGTTTTTGGGTCAAAAAGAGGGGCACCAAAGTCTCCATGCCAAAACCAATTTTGGCATCCTAAAATTTTGAAAAATGGGCTATGGCATGAGGAAGAGATCTGATCTTTTTCATGCCAACAAACTCTTCAAAGAAATTAATAAAAGAATCTCTTGGTGCCACCCTTCTTTCCAATCATAAGGGATCTCTTTCCTTCTTGTCTGCTTATCTCTAATTTGGATCACATTCAAATTAGGCAGGATATAAGGACCATAAGTCATCATCCATGCCGCCCATCCTATCTTTACCCACTCTCTTCATGCCCAAAAAACACATGGCAAAACCCTTTTGGCGTTGAGAAGAGAGGGTGGGTCCAATGTGGCGCAAGGAGAAGAGATAGAGTCCTTGCTGGCTTGGACTTTTTATTTCCAATTTAATTCTAAACCAAATCAAATTTGGTTTGAACTTAATGAGAGAAAGGAACCTAATCTAATTAGGAACCCAATCACCTCAATAAATTTCTAACCCAATTAGGAATTAACTAAGCCCAAGTCTTGATCAAATCAGAAACAAGTTTTCCTTATAATTAGGCTTGATCAAATCAAATCCAATCTAAATTATACTGAATCTAATTCAATTAGATTTGGTCCAAAGCTTTTTGCTTAATTTAATTGAGTCAATTAGCAATCTAATTGCTAATAACTTCTCCATCAATAGCAGAGTCTCAATCCAGTGGGACTCTCCTCCAGAGTTTCAATCCCAGTGGGACTCTTCATCAGAGTCACAATCCATTGGACTCTTCAGCCATCAAATCAGACCGTATCTTCTAATATATGTGACCTCATAGGTTTGAACCTAAGCCAATAGCATGGAATAATTTTTTATACTAATCGATATAACCATCTAACAATGGGACCTGACATCCAGATAGGCCAAAAAATTGTAAAGCAACATTTTAGAACTTACTGGTGTATGGTTATCGTATAATTCATCCCTTTGATCTTAATGCTCAAGGTAATCTAGAGTTTAACTGTCAACCCTAATACAGTCGATTACATTGTATTTCAACCTTTCAAATCTATCATATAGATTATTCTAGCCAAGATTTTACTAAATTAAAATATATTGATGCATATCTCCAACTTATTCAGAGAGATCAATTCCATTTTGACTCACGTACTGACTTGATAAGTACTTGACTACACCTAGTAACCTTCCGTCACTGAATTAAAAATTTAGATAGTCCGATACCAAAGTACAGTGAGTTGCTTACAAGTCATCTTGGTGATCTTAAGTCAGAGAGACTTATACCCATACCCTTCACGAGTTACCTTGACAGCAGAGTGCTCGGCAAATGGTCACGTTCAGTGTGAACTTACTCCTACATTCCACCTGTATACCATACCAGTGTCTTCTCACTCCTTGGTTAAGAGGACAACCAACCTATGTGGCACACAATGACCTATACTTGATATTACTATCATCCTATTAACAGCATATCATTTGGTTGCGAACATATTTTAAGGACTAAATAATAAATTCTCCTTTATCGATTAAACATAGTCCTAAAGACTTCATCACAACATAGGAGTTCAAATAAGATGGACAAAATATGATGAAAAATTAAATAATTTTTATTAATAAAAATTTATATATATTTTACAATTGTAAGCACAATCATCAACAAGCTGACGATTGACTTTGGAATATAATTTTCAACAACTTTCACTTGGACTAAAGCCAATCGGTATAATATCATATATCCATCTTCGACTTGTGATCATTGAACTCCTTGATTTCAAGAGCTTTAGTAAATGGGTTGGTCAGATTCTCCTTCTTGTCGATCTTCTAAAGGTTGACATTATTGGAGCATGATCCTGGCTCCTCCCACAGACTTTGGATGCAGCAGAACCAGCAACGAATAAATCTGAAGACTTCTGGACTCGATCGAAGGCCCTTGATGAAATCAGCTTGGTTGCTGTCTTCTTCGTCAGCCTTTCGTTCCAGATGAAGAACGCCTCTAAGATCACCTCTAAAAAATCCAAGATCTGGTACCCAACTAGATCAGGCCTGGACCGAGGTCTTTCAATTTATAGATCTCAAATCAGGGTGTTCTAGATAGAAAAGAAGGTAGATAGAACCAGACCTTATAGATCTGTCCTGCTGCAGCCTTTCCTGTAGATCTGTTGATGGAGATCTCACCCGCACCTCAAACGACCTCAGATCAACTCCAGATCTGAGAGAAACTTATAGGAACCTCATAGCAAGAGATTCTAAGTCCTGGACCTGATGTTTGGGTGGCTGCAAGAGAGGGAGAGGCAATATGGTTGGCAGCACAAAGGGGGAGGGGCTCAAAACCCTAGCACCTCCCCTGCTTTTCCTGCTTTCTATGGACCTGGCGGCAAGAAACCCTAGGGTTTCTTGCTCCTGAGGCATGGAGAATAGCTGAAGAGAGAGGGAGAAGAGAGAGAGAGACTTGAGAGAAAGGGTTTTTGTATTCCTTGGCTTAATCAAACCTATACAGTGCATGTATATATAAACACAGGGTCAAGTGACCCAAACTCAAAACTCCCTTGACCAACTCTATGGGAGATTAGGTTAACCCAAGCCCATATACACCCATGACTCGACTTAATCTCACCTATCCTGGGCCCAGACCTGACCCATAAAGAGTTGGTCCCTTGAGGCCCACATAACCTAGACCTCAAGAACCCGAAAGGCCCACAGCCTTTCAACCTAGGGCCCAACTAGCCCTAGAGCCTCCATGAAGCCCTCATGAATGATGGACCCTGGCCTTAGCCTTGGTCTCCTGGGCCTTGGGCACACCACCTGGATCACAACAGACATCATCTTAATCCATGATCTCTCAAATAAAGTGGTAGCAGTGTAGAATATGTTTGGTGTGTTGATGGGACTTCGGCTCCTTGGCTTGAGCAATGGTTCCAATACTATTGCAGTATAACAAGACAGGGCCATCGATGAAGGGTGCCACTTCGAGCTTATCGATAAACTTTCCAACCATACAACTTTCTTCACAGCATCGAATGCCATGATATACTCTACCTTGCAAACAGAGTCAGCCACAATGTGCTGCTTGGAACTTTTTCAGTAAATGGCTCCACCGTTCAAGGTAAAAATATATCCCGACATACTCTTGCTATCATCATGGTCTGAATAAAAGCTGAAGTTGGTGAACCCCACTAGTTTCAAGTCAGTTTCACCATAAACAGCCACTGGTCCTTAGTATTTCTTAAATACTTAAGGATGGTCTTTACGACCTTCCAGTGGTTCTCTTTTGGATCAAATTGGTATCGATTCACTACTCCTAGTGAGTATGCCATGTCTGATCTTGTACATATCATGACGTACATTATAGAATCTATTGCCAAAGCATATGAAATTCTATTCATATGCTCTCTTTCTTGAGGAGTTGTCGGACAATCCTTCTTCGAGAGAGGAATTTCATAGTCTATCGGAAGATAACCTTTCTTGAAATTTTTCATGCTGAATTGCTTTAGCATGGTGTCTATGTATGTGGACTGAGACAATCCAAGCAATCTTTTCGATCTATCTCTATAGATCTTCATCCCAAGAATGTAGGATGCTTCTTCCAAGTCCTTCATAGAGAACTGAGATGATAACTAGACTTTTATTCCTTTAATGCAGGGATGTCATTCCTGATTAAGAGAATATCATCTATATACAATATAAAAAATACAACCACAGAGTTATTTACGCATTTGTAAATATAGGATTCTTCTTCATTTCTAACAAAGCCATACGTTCTGATAATCTTATCAAAATGCATGTTCCAACTCCTAGATGCCTGCTTCAATCCATAGATGGATCTCTGAAGCTTGCATACTTTGGACTCATCTATGGATGTGAAACCTTCAAGCTGTATCATATACATCTCTTCTCCAACTCTTTATTTAGAAAAGCTTTTTCACATCTATTTGTCAGATCTATAGTCTATGTATGCCACTATCGCAAGCATAATCCGAATGGATTTGAGCATTGCCATAGAAAAGAAATATCTCATCATAGTCAATACTATAACACTGACGATAATCCTTGGCAATCAAACATGCTTTATAGGTCTCTAACTTTCTGTCTGCACCTCTCTTCTTTTTGAAGACCCACTTATACCCTATGGATTTAATCCCTTCAGTTGGGTCAACTAATGTCCATACATCATTGACCTTCATAAACTTTATTTTGGATTTTATGGCTTCAAGCCATTTATCAGAGTCGGACCTCTGCATTGCATCCATATAAGTGATTGAATCCTCATTGTTCTCATCGAGTTCAACAAGATCTCCATTTCGGATCAAGAAACCGTAGTATCTATCCAGTTGACGCGATACTCTATAAGATCTCCTTAATGGTGCCTCTACAATAGGTTTCAGATTTGACATCATTAAATTTGATTCTGTGGGTTCACTAGATTGTGTTGGTTCTACCTATTGAACTTCCTCAAGTTCAACCTTAGAGGCATTAATCTCTTTCCCAAAGAATTTTTTTTCCAAAAAGATTGTCCTAAGGCTAACAAACACTTTTTATTCATCAGTAAGATACAAAAATATGCCATAGTTTTTTTGAAATATCCTATAGAAATATATTTATCAATCCTGGTTTTGAGTTTGTCTATTTTCAAATGTTTGACATAAGCCAGACAACCCTAAACTCTAAGGTGAGAGAGCATCGGCTTACGTTCCATCCACATCTTATATGGTGTTTTACTTACAGATTTACTAGGAATCCTATTAAGCATATAACAAGCTGACTCGAGTGCATATCCCTAAAAGGATATCGACAGACTAGAAAAGCCCATCATGGATTGAACCATATCCAACAGGGTTTGATTTTTTCTTTTCGATACACCATTGTGTTGTGGTGTTTCAAGAGGTATCCATTGAAAGAGAATCCCATTCTCCTCAAGATATGTTAGAAATTCATCAGAAAGGTATTCACCTCCTTAATATGATCAAAGAGTTTTAATATTCTTTTTAGTTTATTTTTCTACCTCATTACGAAATCATTTGAACATTTCAAATCATTCAGACTTGTGTTTCATCAAATAGACATACCTATACCTAGATAGATCATCTGTGAATGTAATGAAATAGTGGTATCCTCTTCTGATACTTGTGCTCATGGGTCCACATACATCAGTATGTACCAGGTCTAGAATATTACTGGCTCGTTCACCTTTTTCAATAAAAGGTGACTTGATCATCTTTCCAAATAAGCAAGACTCATAGGTAGGCAATGATTCATAATCATTATCATCAAGAATTTTTTCTTGAGCTAACCTATTTATCCTGTTCTTGTTGATATGATCTAGCCTACATTGCCAAAGATAAGCACCTGTGACATCAACTAATCTAGGATATTTATTAGATGTATACATTACATTAGATCGTGATACAACATAAATACCATTGTTCAACTATCCATGCATTATAGTAACACCATTCAAAATGATATCACAAAAATATTTTTTTATTAAAATTTTATAATTTGTTTTGGCCAAAAGGCCTATAGAAATAACATTCAATAGAAAACTGAGACAGTAACGACAATTACTAAGAATAATAGAATGAGAATCGAATACAAGCTTGATAATTTCTAAAGTTAGAATTGAAACTGATCTTTTATCTCCAACATTCAGAAATCTCTTGCCATCTCCTAACCTTCTACTGACCTGAAGTCTCTGCAATGAATTATAAATGTTAATAGGACTATCAGTATCTAATATCTAGATCATTGTATCAAAAATTAAAAAATTACAAGGTATTATCATATAATTACCTTGTCCAGTAACTAATTGCTTCTTCTTTTTTGGCTTGTTCGGATCAAGGGAAGCTATGTATTGAGGATAGTTCCTCTTCTAGTGATCCTGCTTCTTACAATAGAACTACTTTGCTGGACTTTGGTCAGTCTTGAACTTGGACTTTTGGGTCTGACTTCCAGTACTTTGCACATTCTTATTCTTCTTTTTCTTTTCTTTCCTAAAGACACTATGCCTATCTGAAGAAGATCCTCTCACTACATTCACCATCTCTTTGTGGAGTTGGTGATCCTTCTCAAAAGTCTGTAGCAACCCCAATAGACCATGGTAATTAACTACAGGCTTTGTCATTCAAAAATGATTAAAAAATGGTAGATAGGATTTGGGTAGGGAGTTCAGGATCACATCTTTCCCAAGCTATTTATGTAAGGAAAAGTCAAGCTTACTCAATCGCTCGATCTGTTCGATCATGTACAATATATGATCAGTGATCGATGCTTCCTCTTTCATTCCAGCATTGAAAATGGTACAACTAGTCTTATGCCACTCAACATTGTTGAGAGTACCAGAAGACTCTCTCAACACCTTGAGCATGTCTTCTGGCTGAGCCTCTTCAAACTTTTGGTTAAACTCATCGTTCATGGCAGCCCACATTATGCAACGCACTATGGTACGATCATTGAGCCACTTCAAGTGTCTCAAACTATACCACGAGCATTAGAAGCAGGCTTCTTTGGTGTCAGATCTGTAATGACGTATAAGATCTGTTCGTGCTTCAGGATGATTTTCAATTTTCGATACCAACTATCGAAATTGGATCCTGTCAACTTCTCACTGTCTAATAGTGATCGAAGCGACAAGTTTGAGACCATATCTGTATAAAAAGAAAATCAAAATCTAATCAATATATGAATTAATTAAGCCTAAAGATATGAACTTTAGTCTAAAAGTTCTTTCATTATTTTATATGAATTGATAGCCTCTACCTCCAACTCGAGGAATTACCTTAATTTCTTAGCAGATACTAAAATCCATACAGACTGTACACGAGCCCAACTTTGATCGGCTCACCCATATGCATTCATGGGTAGGTTCATTAACCAATTATTTCATTAAATAATTTTTAGCAATTGATTTAGCCCTAGATAATTTTTCAGTTGACTTTGGTCTTCTCTACAAGTCCTGATTCGGTTCGATCATTAATATGGTCATACTTAAAAATTTAACTACCAAATGATTAGGCCTGACTTTGATCGGCTAACCTGATCACTTGCTAGAGATACTCGATTGAGTCATCATATTATGAATTATAATTTCAATAGCAGATAAGCACCAGGCCTTTGGGCCTCCAATGATTATCATACTAATGGATCCATTATCACCCAACTTAATGAGAGGCTATGATTTAATTATCACCATAACTATCTCATTTAAGAGATCTAATAATTTAAAAGATTTAATTTATAAATTAAAAGAAGAGAAGAGAAGTGATCAACTAGTAAACCACAATCCTCCCACTGACTTCACCAAGTCATTGAATTGGATTAGTGTCATGCTGGTTGAAATGACATCTAAATTGATCACACTGATCAACCTTAATGGCATGGGTCAACTCGAATTACTTAACGATCTAATCAAGACATAATTCACCACATTGGTCAGGTAAGTGAGATCAGTGGGAGGGTATGCTAAGCTTGCCTTAGACACCATCAAAATGGCCGGGTAAACCACTTCCAATTAAAAATTATTGGTTGAAATGCCAAATTTAACTTAGACACCAATTGGTTGATTAGTTTTGATTCGACCAGTCTAATGATTTGGGTTCAACCACTTAGCCACATTCAAAGTCTATTTGATCTAATCAAAGATATGGACTTGACCATCTACAACTATTGTATTAGAAAAACTCTGATTTAATCTAATTCAATATTTAGTTAGATTTAATTAATTTTTTTACATGGTCTATTAACTCTTTGATTCTAACCTTAGGTTTAATATAACTAAGAGGACCTGATTTAAGCTAACCCATGCCCTCATATTTTATGCAATGTCATTAGATCTTAAATCATAATTTTAAATCTAATCGATTCTACACTTAATACTTAATTAAGTTTTAGCATCAACATGGGTTTAGGTTAAGCTTTGAAACTATTTCTCATATAAACTTTTTACATTAAATCATAAAATCTTTTAGATCACATCTAAATTTTCATGATTTCAAATTAAAATAATTTTGATTATTAAAATTAGATGTAATTACTTTTCTTTACAACTTGCATCACATTCAACAAATCATAGGGTTTCAAGATCTAGAGTTTTACAAAAAAATAAGTTTTTCTTTTTGCTTTTTTCTTTATGGGACCTTATAGTGGCACTCTTATATGTCATAAGAGCATCTCTTTGAATGGGAGGAGAGGATCATATAACCCTACTTGCTCCTATGATCGGACGGTTTGGTGATTATCCAATCTGAGTACTTTGCTACTCACATCATCTAATCTAACATGTACAGGACTGATCAAATATTAGATCTAAAAATAAAACTTATTTAGATCTACTCTAAATAATATAAAATTAGAACTAAAAGCATAAGAAATCATATCATAAAAAATAAGGCTCTAATATCAATTGAAAGAAAAGTAGGGCAGTACTATGCGTGCAATTTTAAAATTTTTTATAGCAGATCTATTAGATTAAATACTTTAATCTATTTTACATACATAAGATCTAATCTAAACTATCATGCTAAGATCTATGATATAATTTAATATGATATAATGATCTGAAAATAAAAATCTGTATCAATCTAATCGATGCTACAGACTAGATCTAACACTTAGATCTATAAAAACTAGTCTAACAAGTTCAAAATTCATTATCAGATTGTAGGTTGCTGATCTCCACAATAATCTTATGTAGAAAAGAGTTCCTTCAGGTTGCTCATAGCCACATGAAGAAGTCCGACCTCTACAGATCATCCATATGAAGATCAGTTGCAGATCAGGCTCCTCGTGAGTGCTAGCTCGCAAGGATCTTCGAAGACTGATCTTCTTCTTCTTCTTCTTCTTTCGATCTCTTGGATGCTCCAAAAAAGAAAAAGAATTAGAAAAGAAAAGAGAGAGAGGAGAGAGCTCTAGTAGAAAAATAAAATCAGCAAAGAACAACTTATTGGGGCATCAACTATAGGATCCCCCTTTAAATAATAAGGATTAGGGTTTTGGAGTCAATAGGAGGGATGCCCAAGTCTCCATGCCAAAACCAATTTGGCATCCCAAAATTTTCAAAAATGGGTTATGGCATGAGGAAGAGATTTGATCTTTCATATGCCAACAAACTCTTCAAAAAAATTAAGAAAATTTTTTTTGGCACCACCCTTCTTTCCAATCATAACGGATCTCTTTCCTTCTTATCTCCTTATCTCTAATTCAGATCGTATTCAAATTAGGTAGGAGATAAGGACCATGAGTCATCATGCATGCTGCCCACCCTATCTATGCCCACTCTCTTCATGCCCAAAAAACACATGCCAAAACCCTTTTGGCATTGAGAAGAGAGGGTGGGTCCAAGGTGGCGCAAGGAAAAGAGATAGAGTCCCTACTAGCTTAGATTCTTCATTTTTGATTTGATTCTAAACTAAATCAGATCTAGTTTGAACCTAATAAGAGGAAGGAACCAAATCTAATTAGGAATCAAATTACCTCAATAAATTTCTAACCCAATTAGAAATTAACTAAGTTAAAGTCCTAATCAAATCAGGAACAAGTTTTTCTTGTAATTAGGCTTGATCAAATCAAACCCAATCTAAGTCATACTGAATCTAATTCAATTAGACTTGATCCAAAGCTCTTTGCTCAATCAAATTGAGTCAATTAGTAATCTAATTGCTAATAAATTTCCATTAATAGTAGAGTCTCAATCCAGTGGGACTTTCCTCTAGAGTCTTAATCCCAGTGGGACTCTTCACCAGAATCACAATCCAATTGGACTCTTCAGCCATCAGATCAGACTGTATCTTCTAATGTGTGTGACCCCATAGGTTCAAATCTAAGCCGGTAGTATAGAAATATTTTTTATACTAATCAATGTAACCATCTATCTATGAGATCCGACGTCCGAATAGGTCGAAAAATTATAAAGCAACATTCTAGAACCTACTGGTATATGGTTACCATATAATTCATTCCTTTGATCCTAATACTCAAGCTGACCTAGGGTTTAACTGTCAGTCCTAATATAGTCGACCATATTATATTTTAACCTTTTAAATCCATCATTTGGATTATCCTGGCCATGATTTTACTAAATTGAAATACACTGATGCGTATCTCCTCTTATTCAGAGAGGTTAATTTTATCTTGACTTACTCATCGACTTGATAAGTACTTGACTGTACTCAGTAACCTTCCATCACTAAATTAAAAATTCAGATGATCCGACATCAAAGTACAGTGAGTTGCTTACAAGTCACCGTAGTGATCTCAGATTGGAGGGATACTTATATCCATACCCTTCACGAGCTACTCTTGATAGGAGAATGCTCGATAAATAGTCACATTCAGTGCGAACGTACTCCTTCATTCCACCTACATGTCATACTAGTGTCTTCTCACTTCTTGGTTAAGAGGACAATTAACTCATATGGCACGTAACGACCTATACTAGATATTACTATCATCCTATTAATAGCATATCATTTGGTTGCAAATATATTTTAAGACTAAATGACAAATCCTTCTTTGTCGATTAAACATAGTCCTAAGAACTTCATCACAACACAGGAGTTCAAATAAGATGGACAAAATATGATGAAAAATTAAATAACTTTAATTAATAAAAATTCATATATATTTTATAATTATGAGCACAATCATCAACGGACTGACAATTAACTTTAGGACATAATTCCCAACACGTTCGTGCTCCAAGACTATTTTCAGCTTTTGATACCAACTATCAAAATTTGATCCCATTAATTTATCATTATCTAATAGTGATTAGAGTAACAAGGTAGTGGCCATAACTGTAAAAAGAAAAATCAAAACTTATTTAGTATATGAATTGATTAAGCCTAAAGACATGATTTTAGTCTAAAGGTTCTCCCACTATTTTATTCGAATTGATAGCTTTTACCTCCAATTTGAAGAATTACACTAATTTTCAATGGGTATCATAATCCTCACAGGCTGCAAATGGATCCGAGTGTGGTTCGACCAACTCCTGTGTACCCATGAGTAGGTTCTTAACCAATTATTTTACCAAATAATTTTCAGCATTCAGTTTTGTCCCAGGCACCTCTTCAACAAGCTTATGGTGCCTCTACTGAAAGTTTTGGTTAGATCCAACTATTAATATGTCAGAATTTAGTGTATCTGATAAATGAATGACTAGGCTTAAGTGTAGCTAAACCAACCTGACCATCATCAAAAAGACACAGCTAAATAAACATATTATGAATGATAATTTTGATAGCCAGATGAGCACCAAGCGTGTGGTGTTAGATGTGTACCCTAGATGTCAGATTGGCTGACACATTCCTGTATAAATGTAAAGACAAATTTATAATTTTGACTATAAATAAATAAAAAAGTTATTCTACTATCACATTGTGTACATTATATCTGTGATACATCCTTTGAGTTAGTAAAAATATTAATTCATATTTTTAAAAGTTGAAAATTTAAGGCATGAATTTACATAACTAACTCATAAACAGCTCCTGACCATAGGATCATCATGAGGATGGTGATCGATCCGGAAGGTTGGTGTACGATCACTTTCTTAGAGTAGATGTATCTTGAGTCTATGGTGTGGAGACACCAGAATGAGAGTATAGGTATTCATTGAGAATGAGAGTACTGAGCGTGACTACCTCGAGCAGTCATAAGGAAATCTACCTTCTCGTCGATGACTAGCTCGATGCTGTAGCTGTGTGTCTAGTTCTTTGACCTGAGGTACATCAATAGTTCACCTTGAGTGTGTTATAGTTTGACTACACCATAACTCGATCTTCTAGCTATTCAGAACTCTGAGGTGTATGTTGGCTGTAGCATATTCATTGTAGGAACCAGATCGCACCAAGAAGGGATCTATCAACCTCGGTAGATGAGAGGAGTAGTCCTATGATGATCGAAAGATCGAGTCCTTAAGCCCATGGCCATGGCAGAGTAAAATAATAGAAAAGAGTTTTCCATTAAGGTTTCACATCGGACTCGGATCAATCGATTGATTCATATGACTGATGTTGGGTTTGACGAGTTCATCTTAACCCTAATTTAGTCGGGACTCATGATAGAAGAACTCAATCACACAGGTAGCTGCACCAAGAAGTTCATCTTCATTTCTGATGGGTTGCCACCATATACTGCTAGGTGTCACTGGTGGATTTTGAAAGCAATTAGAATGATCTTGATGATCGATCATTCTAATTGTCTGAATCAGAAGAGTTCTGGTCCATTGAAAGGAGTTTTGATGATGTCGATGATGAGATCATGATATGTCTCATTACCATACAAAAATGAACCTAACTGGATCACACAAATAAGAGTTAGGGTCTGGATGTCATCAATTGAGCTAGCCCAGTTCGATTGATTTGGATTAGATCTAATTAGGTTCAAGAAAATCGTGCTAGCACATGATTGAGCCTAACTTTCTCCTCGTGTAATATTTTCTATCTCGACTGAGCCAAATGTGATTTAACTCACCCAGAGAACTTTGAGAAGATTTCTCACAGTTTGACTGGAGTCAGTCCACCTCAAAAAGAATTTGTCTTAATTCATGAGATGAATTTAAGACAACACCTGCTAATTCCTGTCACCTACCATTTTTGTTTGAGGACATTGGTCAAACGTTGACCCATGGACCTTGGACTGAAGGCCACTTGGCAAGAGGTCATTGGAGAGTTTTAGTAGAGTGTCTACCTACTAAATTAGCCCTCAATGTGGGCACCATAATCAGATATGGCATGCGCCCCAAGTGGATAAGGATAGAGTCCCATGAGATGAGGACTCTGATCCCTTGATCAACTTGGACTGTGGGGTGCCAATCTCACTGTGCTTATCTAGTGTTGGAACCAACAGTAGGAGGGATTGTGGGGATTCTTATCTGATATGATCAGATAACATCACTTCACCAATCAAAATTTTTCCAAAATTAATTGAAATTTTTTGATTGGTCGAATGATGTGGCATTGCATGGCGCAGCAGGGTCTATTTAAAACCTGTCTGCACCTAGGTTTAGTGACTCTGCTCAATAACTGGCAAAAGCCTGATTTCTCTCCACTTCTCTATGCCCCCTCTGCTCCTTTCCCTCCTCTCTTCACATCCAAGAGGTTGGGCATCCATCTGGTGCTTTTCCAAGGCATGGTGGCTTCCTGATTAGAAGGCTGTAGAGATTTGTCGAGAAGCTGCTGCTCCAGCTTCAGAAGATCTTTTGAAGATCTTCTAGATCAGATCCAGATCTAATTTTTGGAGTAAAGATTCATGAGAAGAAGATAATCTAGATCCTACTCAAGTGGATATTGGTAGAGGCCAGGCGACTGCATGGTTATTTTAGAACCTCGGGCATTGCTGCGATCATCTACAGGGTAATCTAGTTACCCTAGAGGTATTTTTCTATTTCTCATATTTTTAGATTTAATTTTAAATTTAATATCAAATAATAGGAATTAGATCTAATAGATCTTAGATCTAAAATATCATAGGATAATTTTTTGAAATATTTCACCCCAGATCTCATTAGATCTAGAAGATCCTACAAGGAAAAAGCCATTTTTTCCTTCAACAGGTATCAGAGCCAGGTTGATGGCTCTATTTCAGATCTAATTTAGATTTAATTTTTATTTTTATTTATCTAATATTAATAGATTTTAGATGTCACATCAGATATGATAAGATCTGAAATCAAAAAAATTTAAAATTAAATCTAAGTAGATCTAACATGTATAAGATGCATGACTAGACTAGGAGTAGTTTGATCTATGAATAGTCTTATAGTTTTATATTTTAATATAATTAAAATATAAATTAGTTTTATTCTCTATTTTTTTGATATTATAAATGTTATATTCAAATCAGAAAATAGAAAATAAAATTTTAATTAATACATAAGATTGATTTGTTGTATGCCTAGACTAGTTGTAGAATTATTCTAGTAACTGTCTAGAATAGATTTTATATTAAATAGTTCAATTTAAATATTATTTTTTAGATGTTATATGTGATGTATCAGATCTGAAAGTATACTAATTAGATTAGATTTTAATACATGAGATGTATGCAAAGCATGTATAAGTTAGATCTGAAATTATATATGTGATATGTAACTTAGATCTAACTAGTTTTGTAGTTAAATTAATATTTCTGATTAAGGTATTCCTCATGGCCGTCCGGTCATAAGAAGAAACTTGGGTTTAAGACCCTCTCCTCTCATTCAATGGGGTGTTCTTATGGCATGTAGGGGTACTGCGTGTTCATCCTTAATCAAAAATCAAAATTTACTTTTCTACAAAATCCTAGATTCTGAAATCCTAAGATTTATTTTACATATTTTGTTTATGAACCCAAGACTTAATTAATGAATTAAGCTTATGAAATTAAATTAGGTCTAAAATTGAGAATTTCAGATCTAAGTCATTTTCATAAAATTGGATTCGGACTTAGGTAGCTCAATTAGGTCTAGCAGTTAATCAAACCGAATCAAAAGTTGGTTAGGTGGGATCATGAAAGCTAATAATTGACCAGCCTAATAGGATTAAGTCTAGGCCAAGATCGAATCACATTTAGATATGACTCGATCAAGTTAAGACCTAATTTGACTCAGTGGTTAGAGCCTGGATTGTAAACTAACCCAATTGATTATGGTTCGATAATTTGGTGTCTAAGGTAAGTTGGGCAGATGCGACCGACTGATTTTTAATTGGAAGCTACTCGACTCGAATGTATTCTTGTCAAGTTAATGGCATATCTCTTCCATCGGTCTCACTTACCTGGCCATATGTGTCGACCCAGTTCTGATTTGAGGTGGCTAACAATTCGAGCTAACCCATGTCACTAGGTTAGTCATAATTGTTATGACTATGTCAAGTCAAGTTTAATGAGACCTAAATCAAATCTTCCTAAGAAAATATTAAGTCTAAGATCTTCCACCATTGTGGATGTGAGGACCCTTCTCGGGGTTGATTGTTCTCGACTGGTTACAGTGGCTTAGTTGCACCAGAAAGATGCAACCATGTCCATTAGGCATTGGATGCTACAGATTAGAGGATGGGTTGTGCTCAATATTCTGGATACGATGAGGGACCCAATCAGGAATCTACTTTGTGTAAATAGTGGGTCTGACTTAACTAAGGATTGGAGCAATATTTTGGGCATGATGAGCTTCATGAATTAGAGATCAAGTTTTGGGTGCACCATGATTAGAGAATCATTGGACAAGAGTTGTCCACTCATCGGTTGACCCATCATCAATAACTGTTAGGTGAGGTGGTGAGCCAGTCGATGAGACCGCACCACCCACTATAAATCACTAATCATAAAGATTTTCACATCTCTACCTAGGGAGTGTAGGGATCTGAGAAAATAGTGGGAGCCTAATTTGTTTAAAAATGAAACCTCTAAACAAATTGGTTAAGTCTGATTACAAAATCTAACTAAAAACTTTTGACTCTTTACAGGAAACATGTCTGCGTCCAACCTCCTGACCAAAATACTAGACACCCACAGATTGATTGGATCTAATTTTAAGGATTGGTTGAAGAACTACAGAATTATTCTGGATTTTGAAAAACTGACTCATGTCTTGGACCAGGATCTACCTGCCATACCAATACGTCCGCTTGCTGAACAGAGAGCGTCTCTGAAAAAGTGGATGGATGACGATAACAAAGCCAGGTACTATATGTTGGGTGCCATGTCTGATGACTTGCAGCGCCAGTATGAGAACATTATGACTATCCATCAAATGTTGGCTGACCTACAAGAGTTGTTTGGTGAACAAAGTCACGCAGCCAAGTATCAAGTCTGCCAAAGACTTTTTAAGACTAAAATGCATGATGGACAGTCAGTCCAAGATCATTGTTTGTCAATGATCAAGGACCTTGAGGAGCTTGAGAAGCTCGGTGTCATCTTAGATAGAGATTTTTAGATTGATGTGATCCTTCAATCCTTGTCTGATGCATATGGTCAGTTCATCATGAACTTCTATATGCATAAGATGCAGTGTACCTTGACTGAGTTAATGAACATGTTGGTTACAGCTGAGTTTTCTTTGAAGAGTTCAAAAGGCTCAGTCCTTACTGTGGAGCGGACTTCTTCTAAGAGAAAGTCTTTTGAAAGGAAGAAGAAGTCTGCGAAGAAGTAGAAGGTGGATGGGAAGAAGAAGAAGATAAAACTGAAGAAGAAGGTTACTGAAAAGGGAAAATATTTTCACTGCAATTCAAACGGCAATTGGAAGCAAAACTGTCCTTAGTACCTGGCCACCCTGAAGAACAAGAAGGATGGTCCTTCTGGAGGAATGCTCGTTATAGAATCTAATCTTACGATTTTCTCTGCATCCAGTTGGGTACTTGACTCTGGTTCTAGTGCTCATTTGTGCACTTCTATGCAGGGTCTTGAGGAGAGCAGGAGGCTGAGGGATGGGGATATGATCCTATGCATCGGGAATGGAGCAAGAGTTGCTGCTGTGACTGTGGGAATCTACCCTCTGTGATTATCGTTAGGATTAGATTTAGTTCTTAGAGATTGTTATTATGTGCCTGCAGCAAGCAGAAATTTGATTTCTGTTTCATGTTTAGCACAAGAAGGCTATGTGATTAGCTTTCATAAGAACTATTGTAACATATTTTATGAAAATAATAAAGTTATAAATAATTTTCTTATTAATGATCTCTATCAGCTACATATTGATGTATCTGTATTTCATTTCGAGCAAAATGTGAATGCCATGAGAATTAAAAGGCCTAAAGATAGTCTAAATGATAGGTATCTGGGGACCTAAGGCTAGGTCATATAGCGGAAGACAGGGTTAACAAATTGGAGAAATTCAGGCTATTGAGTCCATTGACTCTCGAGTCATATCCAGTTTGTAAATCATGCCTTCAAGGCAAAATGATCGAGCTTCCTTTTACAGGACATAGGAAAAGGGCCCCAAACCTACTTGCCCTAGTACATGCAGATGTGTGTGGCCCATTTGATGTACTGGCTAGAGACAACTATGTCTACTTCATTACCTTCACTGATGATATATCTATGTATGGGTATATGTTTCTAATGAAACACAAGTTTGAAGCCTTTGAAAAGTTCAAAGAATTCAGACATGAGGTAGAAAAACAAACAAAAAAGCCCATTAAGGTTCTTCGATCAGATCAAGGAGGCGAATACCTTAGTCGGGAGTTTCTAGACTATCTTAAGGATAATGGCATAGTCTCTCAATAGACTCCACCTAGAACGCCACAACTCAACGGGGTTTCAGAACGGAAGAATCGGACCCTATTAGATATAGTCTATTCCATGATGAGCTTCACGGACCTCCCTGAGTTTCTTTGGGGATATTGTCTCATGATAGTAACATATGTATTGAATAGGGTTTCCTCTAAAACCGTTCCTACCACACCGTATGAGATACGGCATGGTAAGAAGCCAAGTCTGAATCATCTCAGAATTTGGGGTTGTCCGGCTCATGTCAAGAGACAGCAGGCAGACAAGTTAGAGTTTAGATCTTTTAGAGCTTGGTTCATAGGATATCCTAAAGAGTCATTAGGATACTATTTCTATATTCTGGAAGATCATAATGTGATTGTGAATCGACATGCTATTTTTCTTGAAAAATAGTTTATTCAAGATGGTGGCATCGGAAGAATAATTAAGCTCAAGGAGAATGTCTCCCAAGAGCAACGAGCTAAAGAACCTGGGGAACCCAATCAATTAGAACTAGTCCTAACACAATCTCTTCCACCTCATAGATCGATTAGGATTTTTCATCCTCCTGAAAGGTACTTAGGTACTATACAAGAGGAAGTAGAGGAAATGTTCCTCATGGGAAATGGGACCATGGTGATGACCCCAAGACCTATGACGAGGCCATATCAGATATCGACTCTGAGAAATGGTTAGAGGCAATGAGATCAGAAATTGACTCGATGCACTCAAACCAAGTCTGGACCTTGGTAGATCCACCTGAAGATATTGTACCTATTAGGTGTAAATAGATCTTCAAGAGAAAGAAAGGTGCAAATGAGAATTTGGAGACATTCAAGGCTAGGCTCGTAGGAAAGGTTATAGTCAGCGTGAAGGCAATGACTATCAGGATATCTTTTCGCTCATAGCCATGCTAAAATCCATCCGCACATTGCTTGCTGTTGCAGCCTATTTCGATTATGAAATATGGCAGATGGACATGAAAATGGCATTCTTAAATGGATATCTTGAGGAAGATATCTATATGGAACAGTCGCTTGGTTTCACATCCAGTGATGATGATCACAAGATCTGCAAGCTGCAAAGGTCCATTTATGGACTTAAGCAAGCATCTCAGAGCTGGAATACTCATTTCAATGATATGATCAAAATATTTGGTTTCATCAAGAACGAGGAGGAACCATGTGTGTTCAAGAAGGTCAGTGGGAGTGCAGTTATCTTCCTCGTACTGTATGTAGATGACATCCTCCTGATTGGGAATGATATTTTCATGTTGACCTCAGTCAAAATATGGTTATCTAGGGAGTTCTCTATGAAAGATCTAGGAGAGGCATCCTTTATACTGGGTATTAAGGTCTATAGAGATAGACCAAATAGGATGCTGGGACTTTCACAAAAGATGTACATAGAGGAGGTGCTAAAAAAGTTTAGCATGAAAAACTCCAAAAGAGATTTAGTACCTTTTAGACAGGGCATTCATCTCTCCAAGAAGATGTGCCCTAGCACACCTGAGGAGATTGAATGCATGAACAAGATCCCTTATGCTTCGGCAATAGGGAGCCTCATGTATGCCATGCTATGTACACGACCTGATATAGCCCATGCTGTGAGTGTCACAAGCAGATATCAGTCGAATCCAGGCAAAGAGCACTGAACTTTTGTGAGATGTATCCTTAAGTACTTGAGAAGGACTAAGGATATGTTTCTAGTCTTTGAGAATTAGAATTCTAGGTTCAGGGATTTACAGACTCAGACTTTATATCTGATATAGATGATTGAAAGTCAACATCTGGGAGTCTGTTCATTTGCAATGGTGGTGCAGTTAGCTGGAAGAGTTCCAAGCAGACGGTGATTGCAGATTCCACCATGGAGGCAGAGTATATTACTGCATCGAAAGCTACGAAGGAGGCATTCTGGTACAAGAAGTTTGCCGCAGAGCTTGGAGTGATATCATCGGATGTCATCTCTCTTTACTGTGACAATAATGGTGCCATAGCCCTAGCTAAGGAGCCAAGGTCTCACCAGAAGTTCAAGCATATCAAACGGTGATTCCATCTGATCCATGATTACCTTGTAAAAGGTTATGTCGAGGTTAAGAGAGTCGACTCACAGACAATGTGGCAGACCCACTGACAAAGCCATTAGGCCAGCAGAAGATCGAAGCCCACCTTGAGAAGATGGACTTAGATATGTAGCCAATTGGCATTAGATCAAGTGAGAGTTTGTTACATGTGTGTCCTAGATGCCAGATTGGCTGACACATTGCTATATAAATATAAGGATAAATTTATAATTTTATTATAAATAAATAAAAAGATTATTCTACTATTACATTGTGTACATTATATTATGATACATCCTTTGAGTTAGTTGGAATGTTAATTCATATTTTCAAGAGTTGAAAATTTAAAGCATGAATTTACATAACTAACTCATAAACAGCTCCTGACCATAGGATCATCACGAGGATGGTGATCGATCCGGAAGGTTGGTGTATGATTGCTTTCTTAGGATAGATGTGTCTTGAGTCTACAATGTGAAGACATCAGAGCGAGAGTACAGGTATTCATTGAGAACGAGAGTACTGAGCGTGACCACCTCGAGCAGTCATAAGAAAATCTACCTTCTCGTCGATGACTAGCTCGATGCTGTAGCTGTGTGTCTAGTTCTTTGACCTGAGGTACATCGACAGTTCATCTTGAGTGTGTTATAGTTTGACTACACCATAACTCGATCTTCTAGCCATTCGGAACCCTGAGGTGTATGTTGGCTGTAGCATATATTGTAGGAACCAGATCGCACCAAGAAGAGATCTATCAACCTCGGTAGATGAGAGGAGTAGTCCTATGATGATCGAAAGATCGAGTCCTTAAGCCCATGGCCATGGCAGAGTGAAATAATAGAAAAAGTTTTCCATTAAGGTTTCACATCAGACTCGGATCAATCGATTGATTCAAATGACTGATGTTAGGTTTGACGAGTTCACCTTAACCCTAATTCAGTCGGGACTCATGATAAAAGAACTCAATCACACAGGTAGCTGCATCGAGAGGTTTATCTTCATTTCTGATGGGTTGCCACCATATATTGCTAGGTGTCATTGATGATTTTGGGAGCAATTAGAATGATCTTGATGATCGATCATTCTAATTGTCTGAATCAGAAGAGTTCTGGTCCATCGAAAGGAGTTTCGATGATGTCGATGATGAGATCATGACATGTCTCATTACCATACAAAAATGAATCTAACTGGGTCACACAAATAAGAGTTAGGGTCTAGATGTCATCAATTGAGCGAGCCCAGTTTGATTGATTTGGATTAGATCCAATTAGGTTCAAGGAAATCAGCTAGCACATGATTGAGCCTAACTTTCTCCTCATGTAATCTTTTCTATCTCGACTAAGCCAAATGTGATTTGACTTACCTAGAGAACCTTGAGAAGGTTTCTCACAGTCTAACTGGAGCCAGTCTAGCTCAGAAAGGGTTTATCTTAATTCATGAGATGAATTTAAGACAACACCTGTTAATTTCTGTCACCTGCTATTTTCGTTTGAGGACATTGGTTAAACGTTGACCTATGGACCTTGGACTGAAGGCCACTTGGCAAGAGGTCATTGAAAAATTTTAGTAGAGTGTCCACCTGCTAAATTAGCCCTCAATGTGGGCACCATAATTAGATATGGCATGCGCCCCAAGTGGATAAGGATAGAGTCCCATGAGATGAGGACTCTGATCCCTTGATCAACTTGGATTGTGGGGTGCCAATCTCACTGTGCTTATCCAGTGTTGGCACCAATAGTAGGAGGGATTATGGGATTCTTATCTGATATGATCAGATGACATCATTCCACCAATCAAATTTTTTTCAAAATTAATTAGAATTTTTTGATTGATCGAATGATGTGGCACTGCATGGCGCAGCAGGGTCAATTTAAACCCTGTCTGTGCCTAGAGTTTAGTGACTCTGCTTAATAACTAGCAAAAGCCTAAATTCTCTCTACTTCTCCATACTCTCTCTACTCCTCTCCCTCCTCTCTTCATGTCCAAGAGGTTGGGCATCCATCTGGTGCTTGTCCAAGGCGTGGTGGCTTCCTGATTAGAAGGCTGCAGAGATTTATCGAGAAGCTGCTGCTCCAACTTCAGAAGATCTTTTGAAGATCTTCTAGATCAGATCCAGATCTGATTTTTAGAATAAAGATTTATGAGGAGAAGATGATCTAGATCCTACTAAAGTGGATATCGGTAGAGGCCAGGTGACTGCGTAGCTATTTTAGAACCTCGGACATTGCTGCGATCATCTACAGGGTAATCTAGTTACCCTAGAGGTATTTCTCTATTCCTCATGTTTTCAAATTTAATTTTGGATTTAATATCAGATAATAAGAATTAGATCTAATATATATTAGATCTAAAATATTATAAGATAATTTTTTGAAATATTCCACCCCAGATCTCATTAGATCTGGAAGATCCTACAAGGAAAAAGCTATTTTTTCCTTCATGTGGTGCCTCCAATGATCATCTAAACTATAGGACCCATTATCATCCAACTTAATAGGAGGCTATGACCTAGTTATCACCATAACTATTTTATTTTTAAAGATCTAATAATTTTAAAAAATTTAATTAGATGAAATAAAAGATGAGAAAAGATGATCTTAATCCTTCTACTGACTTCTTCAAGTCAGATTAAAGAAGACTAGGCATAAGCTGATCTAGCCAACTAGTCATAAATCCTCTCACTGACTTTATCAAGTCTTGAAGAGGATTTTAGACAAGTTGAACTAGGGGCACCTAAATTAGTCATACTAATTTTTTAATTAGCATAAGTCAACCCCAATCATTAAGTGATCTAATCAAAATATGATTCACCACATTGGTCACGTAACTGAGATCGATGGGAGAGATATGCTATTAACTCCACATAGACTCAATCTATGTGAGTTGCTCTCAATTAATGACCACCGATCAAAGTTGCCATACTTATCTCAACTGGTTAGTCTATTTCAATTTGATGAACTTATAGATTTGGATTCGACTATGGAGCTACGATCAAGATCCATCTTAGTCTAATCAAAGACATAGACTCAGACCAACTACAATTATTAAGAATTGAACAAGAAAAAAATTGACCCAATCAGAATTAACTATTAATTAGATTTGATCAATTACTAACATAGTCCATTATCAATAATTTCTAACTCTAGATCTAACCCAGTTAAATGGACCATACTTGAGCTAACCCATAAATCTATAAATTATGAAATTTATGCCTTAGATCTTTGATGCTCAAATCTAGATCACTTAATTCGTAATTAAATTTTTGGGCTAACATGGATTGGGGTTCGATATTTGAAAACCATTTCAAGTTTTGTAAAATATTTTCACAAACTATCATACAATCAAATAAACTCTAATTTCAGACCTAACATACATTATATCAAATCTGAAATTTTTTTTTAACTCTTTTCATTGTTCATCTTCATGGAAAAGATCACGCAGCACCCCTATATGTTAGATGTGTGCCCTAGAAGCCAATCTTGACTGACACATACCTTTCTCTAGAACATATTTTGTATTTGATGGGTAGTCTTTATAACCAATCATGTCATATATGTCCATGATTTATTTTAAAAATTAACAAAAATAATTTTATATATTCTCAAAGTATTGAGAATTTAAGACATATATTATTAGTCATTAATTTTTAAATACTCTCGATCGAAGGATCGTCACAGAGGATGGTGATCAATATATTCAAGATCGGTGCATGGATCACCTTTCTTTAAGGCAGATGAGTCTCAAGTTTACGGTGTGGAGACACTGGAGTGAGAGTGCATGTGGTTGTTAGAGAATAACTTACACTGAGCATGACCAACATAAAAAATCACTTGGATGTCTACTCACTTGTCAGTGATTTTTTCAATACTCTAGAGGTGTGACTGGTCCTTTGACCTGCGGTGTGTTGTCTATTTACAGTGAGACTACTTAGTTTGATTGCACATTCTCTTGATCCCTAACCATTTGGGTCCTTACTGTGTATGTTGGTTATTGTAGGTTCAGGTTCACTATTTAGAGTAGGATGCACCTAGATGGAATCTATCGACCTTGGTAGAAAATGAGTAGTCCTATGCGATTTGCAAGACTGAGTTTAGGAAGCCTCTGGCCAGAGCAAGAGTGGATACTGGAAAAGAATTTTTATGAAATTCATAGTGTTGCTCCTAGATTGATTTTGATGACTACAAAACAGTTGGAAGGGATACAAATAATTTTTATGTGAAAAAGACCTTATGCTCTACAGGGGCAAAATCATAATTTCATCAAAACTCTGATTTGATAGCATCATCGTGTAGAACAAATGATATGTAATCTATTGGTGAAAGTTTCATGATTTTTGGACTTATATTTTTGGAGTTATGAAGGTTTGAAGTTCATGAGTCGACTCATGAGTCAACTCATGAAACTATGAGCTGATTGGCACGCAAAGATTAGCCATGGCACGCTGGTTTTCTGGCTTGGCACGACCTGTGAGTCGACTCATGAGTCGACCCACAAGGCATGAGTCGACTCATGAGTCGACCTCTGCTGTTTTGGGCCAAGAAAATCCAGAAACCCAATCTCTGGACTTTGCAACAGAGGTCGACTCATGAGTCGACCCCTGAGGCATGAGTCGACTCATGAGTCGACTCATATGACGGGATTTGCCTGTAACGGCTAGTTTTTGGCCAGATTTGGTTGCTTTTTAATGCTGCTTTTTGTGCTCTAACGGCTCTTTTTCTGCCTAATTTGTTTTCCTTGTTTCTTAAGACTATAAAAGGTTTCAAAAGGTGGAAAACAAAAAGAAGAGACATCAAAATATTCAAGAGGCATTCAAGTGATTTGAAAAGAGAAAAGCAAGAGCATTCAAGAGGGCATTTAAGTGCATTCAAGAGAGGTTTTCTCAAGCCAACTTCTCAACCTCATTCAAGAGCTCATTTAAAGCCTTCAAGAAGCCTTCAATCAAGCTCACCAACTCCTCAAGCATTTACTTCATCTCTCATCCACTTTGAGGAAATCCAAGAGGGCTTCTTCATTTGAGTAAAACGTATTTATTGTTATATTCGCTCACTTAAGGAGCTATTCTTGTACTTATTTGTGCTCTAAACTGATTTTATCCTGTGAGTAATTTTTTTGTTTTGGAGGGTTTCCAAAACAAGGAAAGGTTGATCCGAACCTGAAATCGGAGTGTATTGGGTCGGCTTGTACCCGGGAAACAAGTGGATTAGCTTGGGATAGCTAGTGTCGGAGTTTCGACGATTGTATTCGGGTTGAATACAAAGTATAGTGGATTGGAATTCCCAAGTAGGAGCTTGGGGAGTGGATGTAGGTGCAAGGTTGGCACCGAACCACTATAAATCATTGTGTTTGTGGCATGCTTTATTGTTTCTCTTTAATTCTCCATTATATCCTTGCATTCTTGTTTTAAGTAATTAATCTCAAACTAAAGTCTCTCTCCTCATTCATCAAGCTTTTGATATATTTTTTTTAAGTATTTAGTTAAGCCTAAAATTTTTAAAACCCAATTCACCCCCCCTCTTGGTTGCATAGCTGGGCAACAAGTGGTATCAGAGCCCGATGCTCTAGCCCTTCTTTGATCTAACAATCAAAGAGCAAAGATCTATGGCAACCCACGTCGGCACTTCTCTAGCCGAGGGGCAATCTACCAACCGACCTCCACTTTTCAATGGGTCTAATTACACCTATTGGAAAGCTCGGATGAAGATTTTCATACAAGCACTAGACTATGATATGTGGAGTATCATAGTGAATGGTCCACACACACCCACCAAGATAATAGATGGTGAGGAGTCAACCAAACCCGAAAGAGAATGGGATGAGGTTGATAAGAAATTGGCACAGTTAAATGCTAAAGCTATGAATGTTCTTTATTGTTCACTTGATGCAAATGAATTTAATCGCATTTCTACCTGTGCATCTGCTAAAGAAATATGGGATAGGTTAGAAGTAACCCATGAGGGAACAAATCAAGTAAAGGAGTCTAAAATTAACATGCTTGTACATAAATATGAGTTATTTAAAATGGAGCATGATGAGTCCATAACTGCTATGTTTACTCGCTTTACTGATATAATTAATGGTTTGAAGAGTCTTGGCAAATCTTATACTAACAGTGAGCTTGTAAGGAAGATTCTCAGGTCATTGCCAAGAACCTGGGAAGCCAAGGTGACTGCTATCCAAGAAGCAAAGGACTTGAACACTCTACCTCTAGAAGAGCTTCTTGGATCCTTGATGACTCACGAGCTTAGCATGAAGCAACATCAAGAGGATGAAGTCAAAAAGAAGAGAACCATTGCCCTCAAATCCACAGCCTCTCCTGATGAAGAAACTGACGACACAGAAGATGAAGAACAAGATGAAGAAATGGCACTCATCACCCGAAGATTCAAGAAGTTCCTAAGAAAGAGGAAACAGGGATGAGAAAGAGACCTTTCACAAAAGGGGAACAAAGCAAAGAGAAAGAAAAAGATCAACCCCTTATATGCTATGAGTGCAAGAAGCTGGGGCATTTCAAATCCGAATGTCCACAATTGAAGAAAGGTCCCAAAAAGTTCAAAAAGAAGGCAATGATGGCCACATGGAGTGCGAGCGACGACTCAAGCTCCGATGAGGAGACCTCAACAGAACAAGCCAACCTGTGCCTTATGGCACACGATAATGAGGTAATTTCTGAAACCCCTAGTGAATTTACTTTTGAAGAATTGCATGAAGCCTTCAATGATTTAATTGATGAATTGAAGAAACTAGGAATGAAAAACAAAGAACTAAAACTGAAAAATCAGTCTTTAGTAAAACAAGCAGAAAATCTTTCAATTGAAAAATCCACTTTGCTTCAAGAGAACCAAAGCCTAAAGAATGATATTAATAAGCTGAAACCTATAGTAGATAAATTCACCTTAAGTTCAAACAAACTAAATATGATTCTTGAAAATCAAAAGGCCGTATATGATAAGGCCGGACTTGGCTATAACCCCTTAAAGAAACAAAAATTTCTGAAAAATATTTATGTAAATTATTCAAGTAACAAGCCTACCAATACTACTTGTTTTAAATGTGGTAGAATAGGACATAAATCTTACACTTGTGCAAACATAACCGTAAAGAAAATATGGGTTCCAAAAGGAACCATCTTGACTAACCAAAAAGGACCCAAGAAAGCTTGGGTACCTAAAACAAAAACTTGATATTTGTTTGCAGGTGTGTCTAGCATCCCATGGAGAAAACAGGAAATGGTATCTGGACAGTGGATGCTCGAGACACATGACTGGTGATGAATCACAATTCATCACGCTTGATGCTAGGGATGGAGGGATGGTCACCTTTGGAGATAATGGCAAAGGAAAGATCATCGGGATAGGTAACATTGGTATCACTCCCTCCAAATATATTGAAAATGTTTTGTTAGTTAAAGGTTTAAAGCATAACTTACTTAGCATTAGTCAATTTTGTGATAAAGGGTATAAAGTAGTTTTTGAATCATCTGTTTGTATTGTGACTAGTCCTATTAATGATGGCATCAAATTTATAGGACATAGACATGGCAATTTTATATGGTAGATCTAAATGATTTAGCCAAATTAGACATGCAATGCCTAGTATCCTTAAATGCTAAAGTTAATGAGACTAGTTGGCTTTGGCATCGTAGACTTGCTCACATTAGCATGCATTCTCTTTCAAAATTAATTAAGAAAGAATTAGTTCATGGCTTGCCTAAACTGAATTTTGAAAAAGATAGGATTTGTGATGCATGTCAATTAGGTAAGCAAACTAGAGTTTCATTTAAATCCAAAAATATTATTTCAACTTCTAGACCATTAGAGCTTTTGCATATGGATTTATTTGGACCAACTAGAACCACAAGTCTAGGAGGAAAACGATATGGTTTTGTAATAATAGATGATTATTCACATTTTACTTGGGTTTTCTTTTTGGCACACAAAGATGAAACTTTTCATATTTTCACTAAATTTCATCGAAAAGTCACTAATGAAAAAGGATTTTCAATTCAAAATATTAGAAGTGACCATGGAACTGAATTTGAAAATCAAGACTTTGAAAAATTTTGTGATGAGAATGGAATCGGCCATAACTTCTCTGCTCCTAGAACACCCCAACAAAATGGGGTAGTTGAAAGGAAAAACAGAATCTTAGAAGAAATGGCCCGTACCATGCTTTGTGAAAGCAACCTTCCAAGATATTTTTGGGCGGAAGCTATTAACACAGCATGTTACATTCTAAATCGTGCTTTAATTAGACAATTTTTTAAGAAAACCCCCTATGAACTTTGAAAGGAAGAAAACCAAATATTGCATATTTTCATGTTTTTGGTTGCCGATGTTTTGTATTAAATAATGGCAAGGAAAGACTTGGTAAATTTGATGCAAAATCAGATGAAGCAATCTTTCTGGGTTACTCCTCTACTAGTAAAGCTTTTAGAGTTTTTAATAAAAGAACTTTAGTAGTTGAGGAGTCCATTCATGTTGTCTTTGATGAATCTAACGATCTTCCTTCAAGGAAGAATGAGGGTGTTGATGATGCAGATCCATTAATAGAAGGTATGAAGGAGATCACTCTGAAAGATTCAGCCACTCCAGAGGACAAGGAACAAGAAGACAAACAAGATGAGATAGGTGAGAAATTCAAGAACAACCTCAAGGTACAAATGACCTACCCAAGGAATGGAGGTATGTTCACAACCACCCTAAGGAGTTAATTATTGGTGATCCTATGCATGGTGTAAAAACTCGCTCTTCACTTAGAAATGTGTTTAATCATTTGCTTTTGTATCTCATTTTGAACCTAAAACTATTGAAGAAGCTGAAAAAGATCATAATTGGATTAATGCAATGCAAGAGGAACTTAATCAATTTGAAAGAAATAATATTTGGACTTTGGTTTCAAGACCTAAAAACTGTTCAATAATTGGCACAAAATGGGTCTTTAGAAACAAATTAGATGAGCATGTAATGTAATTAGAAATAAAGCAAGATTGGTTGCTAAAGGATATAATCAAGAAGAAGGATTGATTTTGATGAAACCTTTGCACCAGTAGCTAGATTAGAAGCCATTAGACTTCTACTTGCATATGCTTGCTTTATGAAATTCAAATTGTTTCAAATGGATGTTAAAAGTGATTTTTAAATGATTTATTGCTGAAGAAGTTTATGTAGAACAACCCCTGGATTTGAAAATCATGCCTTTCCTAATCATGTCTTTAAATTAAATAAGGCATTATATGGATTAAAACAAGCACCTAGAGCATGGTATGATAGACTAAGCAAATTTTTACTAAGTAATGTTTTTCAAGAGGTAATGTAGATACAACCCTCTTTATCAAAAGAAATCAAAATGATATGTTAGTTATACAAATTTATGTTGATGACATAATTTTTGGGTCTACTAATGAATCCCTTTGTCAAGACTTTGCTAAGCTTATGCAGGGGAGTTCGAGATGAGCATGATGGGAGAACTCACCTTCTTCCTCGGACTCCAGATCAAACAATCAAAAGAGGAATCTCCATCACCCAAAGCAAGTACACCAAGGAACTACTCAAAAGATTTGAATGGAGAACTCCAAACCCATTGGCACACCAATGAGTCCCTCATGTAAGCTTGACAAGGACGATGAAGGTAAATGTGTAGACTTAAAATACTATAGAGGTATGATTGGATCATTATTATATTTAACTGCAAGTAGGCCTGATATCATGTTTAGTGTTTGTTTATGTCTAGATATCAATCTAATCCTAAAGAATCTCATTTGAATGCTGTTAAAAGAATCCTTAGATACTTAAATGGTACTCAAACTTTAGGGTTATGGTACTCTAAGGACTCACAAATTGATTTATTAGGATATTCTGATGCTGACTTTGCTGGATGTAAACTAGATAGAAAAAGCACAAGTAGAACTTGTCAATTTCTTAGAGTTAACCTAATCTCATGGTTTAGCAAGAAACAAAATTCGGTAGCACTGTCTACGGCTGAGGCCGAATACATTGCAGCCGGAAGTTGTTGTGCTCAAATCTTATGGATTAAGCAACAACTCGAAGACTTTGGAATTAAACTTAATGAAACACCAATAAGATGTGACAACACAAGTGCCATAAATCTATCTAAAAATCCTATTCAACACTCAAGATCCAAACACATTGAAATAAGACATCACTTCATAAGAGAACATGTTCAAAACAAAAATATAATTCTTGAATATGTTTGCACCGAAAATTAATTAGCTGATATCTTTACAAAGGCCCTTAGTGAGGATAGATTCTGTGAAATTAGGAGAAATCTAGGAATTCTTGATCCTTTTGCCTAAATTAATTTTTAATTTCCAATGATTTATTATCAAAATTTCCTAAAGCTCAATTTCCAACACCTTTCTTGGTCCCAAAAGCTCAAGTTTTTCATTCTAAAAACTCATCTTAGAGCTAAACTCCTTCTCCCCAAATTTCAAATTTTTTTGGAATTTATTCACATTTTTCCTGATTTTCTGAACTTCATGAGTCGACCCCCATGAGTCGACTCAATGGCAAACTTGTAATTCCCAGCAACTTCCAACGGGCTGAAGGTTTTATATTTGAGTTGCTGTTCGTGAGCCGACCCTCACGTCATCTTCCTCCTTCCGAAACCCATCCTCCCATCTTCCTTTTGCTCCATTTCCAAGGCTTGAGCTAGTGGAACTCCTCCCGCCTCCTCTCCACCGCAAATAGCCACTCGGGGAAAGGTTCTTTTGTGACCTCTTCCCTTGTTCTTCACGGTTGGAGCGTGCCCTAGCACTCCACCGTCCCTCTCAAATCCACTCATTCTCTCCTCCAAAACCTCAAATTCCTCTCTTGTGATCCTTCCTCCACTTTCTCACTTGCTCCTCAAGTCTCCTCGCCTACTATTGAAGAGGTTATGGCACCAAAAATGAAACTTCCCCAAAGGAGAAAGTCTGTCCGAGAACTTGAAGAAAGTGTCAGAAGGAAAAGGCAAGCGGCACAGTCCTCCTCTGCTCCCGTTCCAGCTTCAGTTCAAGGTCCTTCACAGTCTTCTCAAACCCCCAGTAAGAACCCTCTCTCAGATAGAAAAGTAGAAACCGGGAAAAATATTGACTTCCGGTTCTTTGAAAGTGAGGGATTTTCTTTAGCAAGTAAGATCAAAAATCAGGGATGGAGCTTTTACTGTTCACTCAAAGAAGCCACCTTTGTTGACCTTGTTAGGGAGTTTTATCAGAATCTTATTTATGGAAATGGGTCTGTAACTTCAACTGTGAAAGGGATTGATATCTGTCTGGATCCTGTCATTTTAGGGGAGATTTTACACTTACCTAGTGAAGGTTATGCATACATGGAACTCCCCGTGAAAGAAGAAGGTATAAGTGTTATACTTGGAGGAACCTACCAAGGGAATTTGAATAAACTAGAGGCCAAGATTTTACCTATAGAAATGAGAATCTTACATCAAATGGTCACAAAACTTTTCTTCCCTAGGAGTGGTAGGCACGATCTTCTGTCAGGCAGGGACATATGCATTATGTTTCACATTATCACAGAAACCCCCCTAAACCTCCCAGCACTTATGATAGAGGCCATGAGAGAGACTCTGAACAGATCTAAGGCACATTTGCCTTATGGTATGGCCCTGACTAGAGTTTTCAGGAGGTTTGGAGTTAGTTGTGAGGGGGAGGCTTCCACCAAACTGTCTCATGTTGATACCTTCAACCTACACACCTTGCATCGAATGGGGTTCACAAAAAGTGGTGGTGGTTGGATCAGGGGAGCTGAGGAGAGAGCAGAAGAAAGAGCAGAAGAGAGAACAGAAGAAAGAGCAGAAGAGAGAGCAGAAGAAAGAGCTGAGGATACAGCAGAAGTCAGAGCTGAAGAAGAAGAAGGTCCATCATCTCCTGTTCATGACTTCAGGGCAGCTTCACCAGATATACAGTTCTTTCCAGATCCAGAGGCTGGCCCTTCTGAGTTTACCAGGATACCCACACCTGTGCATCAGCCAGAGAGCAGAGCACCTCCGCCAGAGTTCACACTGTCCGATTATCAGATTGAGCGGATTGCACAGCGTATGGTCTCTTTGATGTCGAGTCAGATGAGCAGTACTTCATTTGTACCAGGGGCTACTTCTACTGATCAGACTTTGACTCCCCACATCTCCACAGTATATCAGATGATGGCAGATCAGTCCATGAGGATTCAGCAGCTTGAGGACACTGTTCTGAGATTGACTGGCAGAGTTCTCGAGTTACAGGGCAGGTCTTCGATTTGGCACACCCTCAGCCTCAGGAGTCTTCGATTGAGGTCACTGATCTCACTGCAGAGGCCGGCAGACTCAGAGGAGCTCTTGAGGGCGGTTATGAGTTACTGAGGAAGGAGATCAGAGGATCAAGTGAGCAAGCTACTACTCAGTTCACTGCACTTCTCCAGGCTGTCTCCAGGGCACTGACTGTACTTGACTCCATCAGACTTACCCTTTCAGTTCAGTCCCTAGCTTCTCAGCGTTCTCAGCCACCCAGTTCCTCCCGTTCGCCTGCTCGTGCCAGTTCTTCCTCTCGTGCCAGAGGCAGACGGGGTCGAGGACGCATCTCAGATCCAGATCCATCTGATCCTTATCACATTTCTGATGATTCTGATCATTGATCATTTCTAGATCCTAGGTCTTAGTGTTTAGTCCTCTCTAGGATCTGTATTTTTGGGGCCATGTATTGACATGAGCTAGTTGACTTTGTATGTTACTTTTTATGTTACAATCTATGTACTGAAACAATTATGGCTTTACCTTTGGAATGATGATTATCTTACTTTGGTCATATATTCTCTTTTGTGAAATATTGTCTTCTCTTTATGGTATTATCATTTTATGATTGCTGTTAATAGTTGCTTCATTAAGGGGGAGCAAACCCTACAAGAGGAAAAATTAAAGAATGCTTCAGAAAAAGGACTTAACCTTGTTTGATGATGTCAAAAAGGGGGAGAAATTAAACACAAAGAAATCCATCAAAAGCAAACACTACAAATTATGAGAAATTAATACATTGACAATTTTAAGTACAAATGCTAAATATAAGTACAAATGCTAAATATACTGCAAATAAGTACCTTTTAAAATTACTCATACTCTGATTTGCTGTAAACCATTGAATATGCTTTGATAGGCTTTCAAATTCCAAACCCACTCTGATATATTGAATACATTGCTCTAATACTTTGACAATTTTACTACTCCGATACATTACTCAATTTTACTCTGATACATTGAAAAATTTTTTATTACTCTGATACTTTGCAAAATTTTTCTCTGACACTTTGTAAAATTATTTTCCCTACACTGATACATTGCAGGATTTTCATTTCTCTTGCTCTGATACATCTTAAACTTAAATGATCTAATACTCTTTCCAAATCAACTATTCAATATGCTTTGGCACACATGACTAGTTTTGAGAATTGAGAAAATTTTTTCAAAATACAGTTTGCTCTGATAATAAAATCAAATTTTCTGCTCTAACACCAAAACAATTATCCAATGAGCATATCTTCCAATCTTTAAGCAAATGGACAAACTATTTATGCATATAACCATTTGTTTCACATGCCAAAAGAATCATACTCTTTTCAAGCATATGCACCTAAAATGCAATCTGTTGAAATTCATGATTCAGAAAAATACTTTTGTTCAAATATTTTGTCATCATCAAAAAGGGGGAGATTGTTGCTCCTAGATTGATTTTGATGACTACAAAACAGTTGGAAGGGATACAAATAATTTTTATGTGAAAAAGACCTTATGCTCTACAGGGGCAAAATCATAATTTCATCAAAACTCTGATTTGATAGCATCATCGTGTAGAACAAATGATATGTAATCTATTGGTGAAAGTTTCATGGTTTTTGGACTTATATTTTTGGAGTTATGAAGGTTTGAAGTTCATGAGTCGACTCATGAGTCAACTCATGAAACTATGAGCTGATTGGCACGCAAAGATTAGCCATGGCACGCTGGTTTTCTGGCTTGGCACGACCTGTGAGTCGACTCATGAGTCGACCCACAAGGCATGAGTCGACTCATGAGTCGACCTCTGCTGTTTTGGGCCAAGAAAATCCAGAAACCCAATCTCTGGACTTTGCAACAGAGGTCGACTCATGAGTCGACCCCTGAGGCATGAGTCGACTCATGAGTCGACTCATATGACGGGATTTGCCTGTAACGGCTAGTTTTTGGCCAGATTTGGTTGCTTTTTAATGCTGCTTTTTGTGCTCTAACGGCTCTTTTTCTGCCTAGTTTGTTTTCCCTTGTTTCTTAAGACTATAAAAGGTTTCAAAAGGTGGAAAACAAAAAGAAGAGACATCAAAATATTCAAGAGGCATTCAAGTGATTTGAAAAGAGAAAAGCAAGAGCATTCAAGAGGGCATTAAGTGCATTCAAGAGAGGTTTTCTCAAGCCAACTTCTCAACCTCATTCAAGAGCTCATTTAAAGCCTTC
>NC_025996.2:112390647-112392896 GCF_000442705.2 Elaeis guineensis
TTCTTCACCTGAATTTGTCTGATATCTACTCGTGACACTCACAGCAAGTACTATATCAGGACGTGTACATAATATGACATACATGAGGCTTCCTATTGCCGAAGCATAAGAGATCTTCCTCATGCACTGGATCTCCTCAGGTATATCAGGGCATATCTTCTTGGAGAGATGAATGCCATGTCTAAGGGGCAAAAGATCCCTCTTGGAGTTATTCATGCTGAACCTCTTCAGCACCTCCTCTATGTATATATGCTGTGAGAGTCCTATCATTCTCTTAGATCTATCTCTATAGACCTTTATACCAAGAATGTAGGAAGCTTCTCCTAGGTCTTTCATGGCAACTCTTTCGACAATCATATTTTGATTGACGTCAGCATGGGAATATCATTCCCAATCAGGAGGATGTCATCCACATACAATACGAGAAATGTGACAGCACTCCCACTGACCTTTTTGTACACACACTGAAAGAAGAGTGCCCTATAAGCCAATCATAAGTGTGTTGCGATGGAACTTTCTTTAAAATTTTCCAACTCATAAAATGATATTTATTATTTGAGATATTGATTTATCATATTAGCCGCATCTTAATATGTCTAAGATTATGATGAACCTCAAAGATTAGGATAATGGTTTTAGGAGACATAAATGGATCCTGCTAGTGAGACCTAAAATCCTAAAATCCTAATCTTAAATATTTCTGGTTGTAGGAGCATTGAGTCGGAGATCAATGTTCCAGATAGACTGGCACATCCTATGTATGCTCAATGGAGAGGGTGGCGATCTCACTAGCCACTTGTGTGAGACACTAATACAACGATGTGGGTGCTTATTTGAGAAATGAGTCCACTGATTTGACTTGATGAAAGGGAACATCTAATGGAAGCCTTATTTGCATGTCAAAGATGTTCTCTAAGTGGGAGTTATGCAAGTGATCCTTAGACCTGAAATCACCATGGAATCTTGTGCACATGAACCAATATTTTGGTTCATACCCAGGCATGGCATTAAGACATGTACGGGGTGTTCTGGATATGGTGGAGTATGTATGAAGGTTGTGAGTAGGTCAATATGGAATCGATCACTCCTAGTAAGAGGAGATCGCATCCTGTGTATTCTCAATCCTAGATGACTCAGAAAAGTCTTTTAGCCAAAAGCAGGAAGGAGATTAGAAAGAGTTTCTAATACTTCTTTATTGGAGTCATTATTGGTTAATTGAGAATCGATATTGTTGGTGCAAAAATTCGCTTGCGCCGGAGAAGCTGGAGTCGAGGAAGTCGCGGTCGCCGTCGGGACCTGCAAAGGAAGTCTAAACCGGAGGTGGGGTTGCTCCGGCAAGACCCTCCGACGCTCAAGTCAGTTCTCTACCTCAACAAGAATGGAGTGCTCGAACGAAGAATTTAGCAGAGTTTTTAGATGAAAGATGAGAGCTTAGGGAATAATGTATCTGGGGTTTCCCCTTTATAGGCGGAGGGGCGGTAGCCTGATAGCGACATCTGTAACCGTCTGGCAGCGGGCTACCCAGGGTCAGGCAGAGTTTGTTGCAGAGAGTAGTGGGGTGGACCCGTGGCTATCATCGGGTGTGCCACGTGGGGCCTACTGCGGGAAGTGGAGCGGCGTCCGTTGTCGCGACTCGCCAGTGGGTGGAAGAATCGTGCGGTAACCATCTCAGAAAGTGGAGCGGGGTTGTGGCCGTTATCGTGGCTTGCCAGGGAGTGATGGAGCTGCGTGGAATCTGCCGTAGGAAGTGGAGCAGTGCTGTGATCGTTACTGCGGCTTGTCAGGGAGTGATGGAGCTGTGCGAAATCTACCGCAGGAAGTGGAGCAGTGCTGTGATCGTTACTGCGGCTTGTCAGGGAGTGATGGAGCTGCGCGGAATCTATCGTAGGAAGTGGAGCGGGATCATGGCAGTTGCGGCATCGCGCTTGTGAATACGGATCCGTCGGCCGAAGTTCGGCACCGGTCGGAGCCGACGACGGAGTCCGGCTCCCGTAGGAGTCCGGGCGGAGCCCTCCTGGGGTTGATGTTGCGGTCGGAGCTCGATTTCCATAGGAGTCCGGGTGGAGTCCTCCTGTAATTAAAGTCAGGTGCGGAGTCCGGCTCCCGTAGGATCCCGGACGGATCTTGCCGGCGGTTGACGTTGGCGACAAAGCCCGGCTCCCGTAGGAGTCCGGGCGGAGTCCCCCTTGAGGTTGGAGTCATGGGCGGAGCCCGGCTCCCGTAGGAGTCCGGTCGGAGTCCTCCTGCAA
>NC_025996.2:112392996-112452534 GCF_000442705.2 Elaeis guineensis
GACCAAGAAGCACAAGCCTGACTTTAGCCAGGTGGAGTGCTTCTTTTGCAAGAAGCAGGGGCATTAGAAGAGGAACTGTCCTCTATACATTGCCTCCCTGGACCCGAACAGGCCGAAGAAGAAGCATGTAATTATATGATAACACCTTGCAACTTTTCTATTTGTGATACTACTGCTTGGGTATTGGATACTGGAAGTCCTTATCATATCTGTAATTTGATATAGGGTCTGCAGGTTAGTAGGAGATTTGATGAAGGCGAGAGGTTCCTGAACGTTGGAGATGGAAGCAAAGTTTCAGTTCTAGCTTTAGGAATCATGAACCTTGTAATCAACTCTCATAATATAATTTTGAGTGAATATCACTATTATCTAAGTTTTTTATTAAATATTATTTCTGTAGGCCTTTTGGCCATGTACAGTTATAAATTTTTAATAAAAGAAAATTTGCAATATCATTTTGAATGGTGTTACAATATTTGTTGGACAACTAATAATAAAATTTACTTACTATCACAGTCTGTTAATGTGGTTCAAACCTTCGGTAAACATCCTAGAATAGATAATATGTTAGAAGTCATCCTTTGGCACTGTAGGCTAGGTCATATCAATAAAAATAGATAAACAGGTTGGCTCAAGAAGGAATTCTTGAAGTTGGTGATTGTGAATCACTTCCAACTTGTGAGTCCTGTCTTCTTGGGAAGATGACCAAATCACCTTTTACTGGAAAAGGTGAGCGAGCCAGTGAACTCTTGGGTCTGATACATTCTGATGTATGTGGACCCATGAGCTCAAGTGCAAGAGGTAGATATTTCTACTTCATAACCTTCACAGATGACCTATCGAGGTATGGGTATGTCTACCTAATGAAGTATAAGTCAGAGTCATTTGAAATGTTCAAACTATTTCGAAATGAGGTAGAAAAATAAACTGAAAAGTGTATTAAAACTCTTCGATCTGATCGAGGAGGTGAATAGCTTTCCAATGAGTTTCTGACATATCTTGGGGAGAAGGGGATTCTCTCTCAGTGGACTCCTCCTGGAACACCACAGCATAATGGTGTGTCTGAAAGAAGGAATCAGATCTTATTGAATGGTTCGATCCATGATGGGGTTTGCTGGTTTATCGATCTTCCTCTGGGGATATGCGCTCGAATCGACTTGTTACCTTCTAAATAGGATTTTGAGTAAGTCTGTAACCAAAATGCCTTATGAGATATGGATAAGACGTAAGCCAGTACTCTCGCACCTTAGGGTTTGGGGGTGTCTGCTTATGTTAAACATTTAATTATGGCAAGCTTGGACCTAGGTCTGATAAGTGTTATTTCATAGGGTACCCAAAAGAGACCAAAGGGTATTATTTCTACCTAGCTGATGAGCAAAAGGTGTTTGTCAGTCTTAAGGCAATATTTTTTAAAAAAGAGTTCCTTAATGAAGGGACTGTTGCCTCTAAGGTCGAACTTGAGGAAGTTCGGTAGGTGAAAAAATTGACACAAGTTGCTGAACCTAAACTGAATTTGGTTAGATCAGATCCGAAGCCCATTGTTCCTGCACCCTTAAGGCGGTCTGGTAGAGTACCACGTCAATCGGACAGAGACTATGGTTTCTTGGTCTGGGACGGCGATCCTGTTGAACTTGATGAAAACGATAAGGATCTGATCATCTACATGGATGCAATGCAGAGACCTGACTCTGAGAAATGGCTAGAGGCCATGAAATTGAAATGGAGTCCATGAAGGTCAACGATGTGTGGACATTGATTGACCCACCCGAAGGAGTAAAACCCATAGGGTGTAAGTGGGTTTCAAGAGGAAGAGGGCGCAGACGGAAAGGTGGAGATCTATAAAGTCCGTCTGGTTGTCAAGGGATATCGTCAACGTTATGGTATAGACTATGACGAGACATTTTCTCCTATGGCAATGCTCAAATCCATTCGGATTATGCTTGCGATAGCTGCCTATCTAGACTACAAAATCTGGCAGATGGATGTGAAGACAGCTTTCTTAAACGGAGAGCTGGACGAAGAGGTATATATGATACAACCTGAAGGTTTCACATCCACAGATGAGTCTAAGGTACGCAGGCTACAGAGGTCTATTTATGGACTTAAGCAGGCATCCCGGAGTTGGAACATACGTTTTGATAGGACGATCAAAACGTATGGCTTCGTTAAGAATGGAGAAGAGCCCTGCATTTATAAGTGGGCTAATGGTCCAGTAGTGGTATTTCTTGTATTGTATGTAGATGATATTCTCTTAATCGGAAATGATGTCCCTGCATTACAAGGAATAAAGATTTGGCTGTCGTCACAGTTCTCCATGAAGGATCTGGGAGAAGCTTCCTACATCCGAGGGATGAGGATCTATAGGGATAGATCTAAAAAGTTGCTTGGCTTATCCCAGTCCATGTACATTGAAACTATGCTGAAGAGGTTCAGCATGGAGAATTTCAAGAAAGGCTATCTACCGATAGGCCATGGAATTTCTCTCTCGAAGAGGAATTGTCCAACAACACCTCAAGAGAGAGAGCGTATGGGTAGAATTCCATATGCTTCGGCAGTGGGATCTATCATATATGTCATGACATGTACACGACTAGATGTGGCATGCTCACTAGGCGTAGTGAGTAGATACCAATCTGATTTAGGAAAGAATCACTGGAAGGTTGTTCAAACCATCCTGAAGTATTTAAGAAATATTAAGGACCAGTGGCTTGTTTATGGTGAATCGACTTGAGACATATGGGATTTACAGACTCTAATTTTCAGTCTGATCACGATGATAGCAAGAGTGTATCAGGATTTATTTTTACCCTTAATGGTGGGGCTGTCTGCTGGAAGAGTTCCAAGCAGCACACTGTGGCTAATTTAGTTTGCGAGGCAAAGTATGTCGCTGCATCGATGCTGCCAAAGAAGTGGTGTGGCTGAGAAAATTCCTCATCGAGCTCAGAGTAGCACCCTCCCTTGTTGGTCCAGTTCTGCTCTATTGTGACAGCTTTGGAGCCATTGCTCAGACGAAGAAATCGAAGGCACACCGGTGGACGAAACATATTCTGCGCCGCTACCATCTTATACGAGAAATCATGGATAGAGGTGACGTCGACCTTTAAAAGATCAACGGGAAGGAGAACCTGGCCAACCCATTCACTAAAGCCATTGCGGTGAAGGAGTTCGACGACTTCAAGTCGAAGATGGGTATTAGATACTGCACCGATTGGCTTTAGGTCAAGTGGGAGATTGTTGGGAATAGTGTCCCAAAGACAATCATCAACCTGTTGACAGTTGTGCTCTTTCTTGTATTAGTATATGAATTATAAATAAATAAAAGTTATTTTGGTATTTTTCGTCACAAATTGTTTCATCTTCTAATGAACTCCTATGTTGTGGTGAAATCCTTAGGATTATTTAGACTCGACAAAAGAGGATTTGTCATTTAGTCCTTAAACCTGTTCGTGACCAAATGATATGTTGTTACCAAGGACAACAATGCTTATCAAGCATAGGTCATTGTGTGCCATATGGGTTGGTTGTCCTCTTAACCAAGGAGTGTGGAGACACTGGTATGGCATACAGGTGAGATGTAAGGGTACATCTGCATTGAACGTGACCGACTCCGAAGCTTTTTCTACTGTCAAGATTTGCTCCGATGGGATATGGGTATAAATGTCCCTCCGACCTGAGACCGCCATGGTGACTTGCAAGCAACTCACTGCACTTAGGCACTGGACTATCTAAATTTCTAATTCAGTGACGGAAGGCTGCTGGGTGTAGTCAAGTACTTGATTTGTCGGTGCGTGTGTCAAGATGGGATTGACCACTCTAGTTCAGGAGCTGTGTACAGTCGTGTTTCACTTTAGCAAAACCTTAGCCAGGGTAGTCCTAGTGAGGTGTCACAGGACCGTTTAAATTGAGCACGATTCGGATGATCTAATCAGGGTTGACAGTTTAACCCTGAGTCGTCCTATACACTGGGGTTAGAAGGGATGAATTATACAGCAACCATATTCGCGTAGGTTCTGAATGTTGCGATTGTGACTATTCAACCTATCCGGATGCTGGGTACTATTGCTAGATGGTCACTTCGATTAGTACAGGAATTTATTTTTGTGCTACCGGCTTCAGTTCGAACCTGCGGGGTCACACACATTAGAGGTTCCTATCTGATCTGATGGCTGATGAAGAGTCCCATTGGACTGGGACTCTTCGATCAAGAGTCTTAATGCTCGAAGACTCTGAGTTCTACATGTCTGAGACTCTGTGATCGAGAATCAGGATTCTCTAATCATGAGTTCTACACATTTTGGGTACCGAGGTCAAGAGTCCCACTGGTTTGGGACTCTTTGATTAGGGTTTCATATCGATGGACACTGATGCCCGATTGCCCATCAGATTTGGATTCAGTATTTATGAGAGATTTAATTAGTAATTTGATCACTAATTAACTCAATTTAATTGAGTAATTATTTTTGGATCAAGTCCAATTGAATTGGATTCAGTTGGGTTTGACCCGATTAGGTTAAGAGTTGACCTAATCGTCGTGGTGGTTTGGTCCCTGATTTGATCAAGGGTTGGGCTTAGTCAATTCCTGATTTGATTAGGATTTTATTAATCTAATTAAGCCTAATTATATTGGGTTTAATTTAGTCTAATTGTGCCTAACCTATTTTAATAAGGTTGGTTCAATTAGATTTGAAACCACTTTGACTTATCTCCCTGCGCCACCTCACCTCACCTGCGCCTATTTGAATTCATGAGAAATGAGTTCTCATGAATTTTCTCCCACGCAGAAGCCTTCCCACACCCCACCTATGTGCACCATTTTGAGTGGATAAAGATGGTTGGTTGACCATTCAAATTCAAATGATGTTTGAATTTGAATGGGCAACTAATCTCATGCACCACCTTATCCACTTGTGCGCCACTTGCTCTACATGAGAAAAGGTTTCTTGTGTAAACTCTCCACGCACAAAGAAGCCCACGCCCCTCCCTTCTCATGCCTTGAGTGGATATGGATAGGTTGGTTGGCATTTGAATTCAAATTCGATTTGAATTCAAGTGAGCAACCACCTAGCTTTATCCTCTCACGCGGTAAAAATACGGTAAAAATGCAGTCTTGCACCATTTTAAAAGAAAAGAAAAGGTGGGGCATGTGCACATCTGATTCGAGAGAGAAAGGGTGGCATGAGAAGGCCTTGTGCGTGAGAAAAGAAAAGAAAAGAAGAGAGAAAGGATGCAGGGTCTTCTGTGAGTGCCCTAGGGTTTCTACCTAGGTTTGAGAAGTGAGAAGGTGAGCTACGAGTGTCATGAGCCCACCAAACTTTAGGGAGAGCTTCATCAACCTCTCAAAAATCTTTACTGATGATTCAAAAATCCAAAGAGTCGGCAGACACCAATCGAAGGAGTTCGATCAGCATCGACCGTCGAAAGGATTCTGCAACGAACTAGCATTCGTGAGGAGCCGATTAGATCGAGAGCTTCGTGTGGATGATCCACGAAGTCCAGACATACTATGTGGCTGTATTGCAATGATCATACCTTTCTAATGGTGATCAGATTGTAGCGATCGACTACCTACACGAAGGTAATGTGTTCTTAACACATAATAGTAAAATGTTTACTGTAGAATTAGAAATTTTAAATTTAAATGCATGATATATATATCATATTTAGATCCTTGTATAGGATTAGTATATATTAATTAATTAGATTAATTAATAATTTTCACTGTAAAATTATAATTTTGAAAAGTTATAAAATTACCGTTTTACCTCTGCACTGAAATTCTCACCTAGAGCATCTAGGGTCAAAAGGATGAATTATGTGGTAACCATGAGTATAAGTTCTGAAATATTTTTTTACGATAATTCATGGAAAATTTAGTGCAGGGGTAAAATGGTAATTTTAAAACTTTCAAAATCATGATTTTATAATAAAAAATATTAATTAATCTAATTAATTAATATGAATTTATTCTATACTAGGATCTAAATATGATATATAGCATGCATGCATTTAAATTTGAAATTCAAATTCGAACAGTAAATACTTTACTGTAATGTGTTCAGAACACAATACCTTTGTGCGGGTAGAGATCACCACAATCTGATCACCGTCGGGAGAGTCTGATCATTGTGATGCAGCCACACAGTATGTCTGGCCTCTATGGATCATCCACATGAAGCTTCCGATCTAATCAACTCCTTATGAGTGCTAGCTCGTTGTAGAGCCCTTTTGACGGTCGATGCTGATCGAACTCCTTCGATCGATGTCTATCGATTCTTTGGATGCTTTGGATCATCAACAGACGTGCTTGAGAGGATGTTGAAGATCTTCTAGAGATTTTGTGGGCTCATGACACTCGTAGATCACTTTCTCACTTCCCGAACCCCAGGCTAAAACTCTAGGGAACTCACTGGAAACCTTGCACCCACTTTTCTTTCTTTTTTTCTTTTTCTCTTGGAAGGATATGGACTTTCTTCTCACGCACAAGACTTCTCACGCCTCAGAATTTTTTCCAAAAATCTTCTTCTTGCATGCCCCACTCTTCTCCTCCTTTTATAACCACGTCAAACATCTTATCCAAAAGAAAGGATAAAGATGAGTAATTGCACATTTGAATTCAAATCAAATTTTGAATTCAAATGGACACCAACTCATCCCTTATCCACGAAAGGCATGAGGCGTGGCTTAAATTATGCATAGAATGATTTCATGAGAAACCTTTTCTCATGTAATAAATGGGGCGTAAAAAAAGGGATAAGGTGCAAAGATTGATTGCCCATTCAAATTCAAACTTTATTTTGAATTTGAATGGCCAACCAATCATCCTTATCCATTCATATGGCACATTAAAGTGGGACGTGGAGAGGGCTTGGCATAAGAAAAAAATTCATGAGAAGTTCCTTCTCATGAATTCAAATGGGTGCAATGAAAGTGAGGTGGCGCATGGAGATTGGGTCAAGGTGGTTTAATTATTTAAACCAACCTAATTGAACCAAATAAGTTAGGTCCAATTAGACTAATTTAAACCCAACTAAATTAGGCTTAATTAGGCTCAATAAAATCCTAATCAAATCAAGAATTGATTAAGCCCAACCCTTGATCAAATCAGGGACCAAACCATCTCGACGATTAGGTCAACTCTTAACCTAATCGGGTCAAACCCAACTGAATCCAATTCAATTGGACTTGATCCAAAAATAATTAGTCAATCAAATTGAGTTAATTAATAATCAAATCACTAATTAAACCTCTCATAAATACTGAGTCCAAATCTGATGGGCAATCAGGCATCAGAATTCATCGATATGTAACCTTGATCGAAAAGTCCCAACCAGTGGGACTCTTGACCCCGGTACCCATAATTGTGGAACTCACGATCAGAGAATCCTGATTCTCGATCGTGAGTCTCAAACATGTAGGATTCTACATCAGCCATCAGATCAGATAGGAACCTCTAATGTGTGTGACCCCGCAGGTTCGAACCTAAGCCAGTAGCACAGGAACCAATTCCTGTACTAATCGAAGTGACCATCTAACAATGGTACCCGACATCCGGATAGGTCGAAGAGTCACAATTGCAACACTCAGAACCTAAATGAATTTGGTTACTGTATAATTTATCCTTTTGACCCCTGTGTTTAGGATGACTCAGGGTTAAACTGTCAATCCTGATCAGATCATCCGAATCGTGCTCAACTCAAACAGTCCTGTGACTCCTCACAAGGACTACCCTGGCTAAGGTTTTGCTAAATTGAAACACGACTGTACACAGCTCCTAAACTGGATTGGTCAATCCCATCTTGACACACGCACCGACAAGTCAAGTACTTGACTACACCCAGCAGCCTTCCATCACTGAATTAAAAATTCAGGTAGTCCAGCGCCTAAGTGCAGTGAGTTGCTTGCAAGTCACCGTGGCGGTCTCAGGTCGGAGGGATATTTATACCCATATTCCATCGGAGCAAATTTTGACAGCAGAAATAGCTCCGGAGTCGGTCACGTTCAGTGCAGATGTACCCTTACATCTCACCTGTATGCCATACCAGTGTCTCCACACTCATTGGTTAAGAGGACAACCAACCTATATGGCACACAATGACCTATGCTTGATAAACATTGTCATCCTTGGTAACAACGTATCATTTGATCGCGAACAGATTTAAGGACTAAACGACAAATCCTCTTTTGTCGAGTCTTAATAGTCCTAAGGACTTCACCACAACATAGGAGTTCATTATAAGATGAAAATTTTGTGATGAAAAATACAAAATAGTTTTTATTAATTCATAATTCATGTACAAATACAAAAATGAGCACAACCGTCAACAGGCTGATGATTGGCTTTGGGATACTATTCCCAATAATCTCCCACTTGGCCTAAAGCCAATCGGTGCAGTATCTAATACCCATCTTCGACTTGTAGTTGTCGAACTCCTTCACCGCATTGGCTTTAGTGAATGGGTCAGCTAGGTTCTCCTTCCTATCGATCTTCTGAAGATCGACGTCACCTCGATCCATAATTTCTCGAATGAGATGGTAGCGGCGTAGAATATGCTTCATCCACTGGTGTGCCTTTGGTTCCTTCGCCTGAGCAATGGCTCCAGAGCTATCACAGTAGAGCAGAACTGGACCAACAAGGGAGGGTGCTACTCCGAGCTGATGATGAATTTTCTCAGCCAACCGCTTCTTTGGCAGCATCTGATGCGCGATATACTCCACCTCACAAACTGAATCAGCCACTGTGTGCTGCTTGAAACTTTTCCAGTGATAACCCCACCATTAAGGGTAAAAATAAATCCCGACACACTTTTGCTGTCATCGTGATCAGACTGGAAACTAGAGTTTGTAAACCCTATAAGTCTCAAGTTCGATTCACCATAAACAAGCCACTGGTCCTTAGTATTTCTTAAATACTTCAGGATGGTTTTAACAACCTTCCAGTGATTCTCCCCTAGATCAGATTGGTATCTACTCACTACCCCTAGTGAGTATGCCACATCTGGTCGTGTACATGTCATGGCGTACATGATAGATCCCACTGCCTAAGCATATGGAATCCTACCCATACGCTCTCTCTCTTGAGATGTTGTCGGACAATCCCTCTTTGAGAGAGAAATTCCATGGCCTATCGGTAGATAGCCTTTCTTGGAATTCTCATGTTGAACCTCTTCAGCATAGTATCTATGTACGTAGACTGGGATAAACCAAGCAACCTTTTAGATCTATCCCTATAGATCCTCATCCCTAGGATGTAAGAAGCTTCTCCCAGATCTTCATGAAGAACTGTGATGATAGCCAAATCTTTATTCTCTGTAATACTGGGACATCATTCTCGATTAAGAGAATATCATCCACATACAATACAAGAAATACCACTACTTGACCATTAGCCCACTTATAAATGCAGGCTCTTCTCCGTTCTTAACGAAGCCATACGTCTTGATCGTCCTATCAAAATGTATGTTCCAACTCCGGGATGCCTGCTTAAGTCCATAAATGGACCTCTGTAGTCTGCACACCTTAGACTCATCAGTGGATGTGAATCCTTTAGGTTATATCATATACACATCTTCATCCACCTCTCCGTTTAGGAAAGCTGTCTTCACATCCATCTACCAGATTTCATAGTCCAGATGGGCAGCTATCACAAGCATAATCCGAATGGATTTGAGCATTGCCACAGGAGAAAATATCTCGTCATAATCTATACCATAACATTGACGATATCCCTTGGCAACCAGACGGGCTTTATAGGTTTCCACCTTTCCGTCTATGCCTCTCTTCCTCTTGAAGACCCACTTACACCCTATGGGTTTTACTTCTTCAGGTGGGTCAACCAATGTCAACACATCGTTGACCTTCATGGACTCCATTTCGATTTCATGGCCTCCAGCCATTTCTCAGAGTCGGGTCTCTGCATTGCATCCATGTAGGTGATCGGATCCTCATCATTTTCATCAAGTTTGATAGAATCATCATCTTGGACCAAGAAATCATAGTATCTGTCTGGTTGATGTGGTACTCTACCAGATCGCCTTAAGGATGCTTGAACAATGGGCTCCGGATCTGATCTAATCAAATCCGGTTCAGGTTCAGCAACTTGTGTCAGTTTTTCCACCTGCCGAACTTCGTCAAGTTCGACCTTAGAGGCAACTGTCCCTTCACCAAGGAACTTCTTTTTCAAAAAGATTGCCTTAAGGCTGACAAACACTTTTTGCTCATCAGCTAGGTAGAAGTACTACCCTTTGGTCTCTTTTGGGTACCCTATAAAATTACACTTGTTAGACCTAGGTCCAAGCTTATCCATAATTAAACATTTAACATAAGCCGGACATCCCCAAACCTTAAGATGCGAGAGTACTGGCTTACGACCTATCCATATCTCATATGGCATTTTGGTTACAGACTTACTCGAAATTCTATTTAGAAGGTAACAAGCCGATTCGAGCGCATATCCCTAAAGGAAGATCGGCAGACCAGCAAACCCCATCATGGATCGAACCATGTCCAACAAAGTCCGATTCCTCCTTTCAGATACACCATTATGTTGTGGTGTTCCAGGAGGAGTCCACTGAGAGAGAATCCCATTCTTCTCAAGATATGTCAGAAAATCATTGGAAAGGTATTCACCTCCTCGATCAGATCGAAGAGTTTTAATACACTTTCCAGTTTTTTTTCTACCTCATTTCGAATAGTTTGAACATTTCAAATGACTCTAATTTATGCTTCATTAAATAGACATACCCATACCTCGATAGGTCGTTTGTGAAGGTTATGAAGTAGAAATATCCACCTCTTGCACTTGAGCTTATGGATCCACATACATCAGAATGTACCAAACCCAAGAGTTCACTGGCTCGCTCACCTTTTCCAGTAAAAGGTGATTTGGTCATTTTACCAAGAAGACAGGACTCACAGGTTGGAAGTGATTCACAATCACCTACTTCAAAAATTTCTTCTTGAGCCAACCTGTTTATCCTGTTCTTATTGATATGACCTAGCCTACAGTGCCAAAGGTAGACTTCTGACACATTATCTATTCTAGGGCATTTACCGAGGTTTGAACCACATTAACAAGTTGTGATAGAAAGTAAATTCCATTATTAAGTTGTCCAACAAATATTGTAACATCATTCAAAATGATATTGCAAATATTTTCTTTTATTAAAAATTGATAACCGTTCATTGCCAAAAGGCCTACAGAAATAATATTTAATAAAAAGCTTGGACAATAGTGACATTTACTCAGAATTATGTTTCAAGAATTGATTACAAGGTTCATGATTTCTGTTGGTGCAAAAATCTGCTTGCGCGGAGAAGCTGGAGTAGAGGAAGTCGCGGTCGCCACTGGAACCTGCAAAGGAAGTCTAAACCGGAGGTGGGGTTGCTCCGACAAGACCCTCCGACGCTCAAGTCAGTTCTCTGCCTCAACAAGAATGGAGTGCTCGAATGGATAATTTAGCAGAGTTTTTAGATGAAAGATGAGAGCTTATCGAATAACGTATCTGGGGCCCCCTTTTATAGGCGGAGGGGGCAGTAGCCTGATAGCGACATCTGTAACCATCTGGCAGAGGGCTGCCCAGGGTCAGGCGAAGTTTGCTGCGAAGAGTAGTGGAGTAGATCCGTGGCTATCACTGGGGTGTGCCACATGGAGTCTGCCGCGGGGAGTGGAGCGCGTCTGTTGTCGCGACTTGCCAGCGGATGGGAGAATCGGTGGTATCCATCGCAGGAAGTGGAGCAGGATCGTGGCCGTTATTGTGGACTGCCAGGGAGTAGTGGAGCTGCGCGGGATCCGTCGTAGGGAGTGGAGCATGCTGTGACCGTTACTGCGGCCTGTCAGGGAGTGATGGAGCTGTGCGGAATCTACCGCAGGAAGTGGAGCAGGATCGTGGTCGTTATTGTGGCCTGGGAGTGCAGATCCGTCGGCTGAAGTTCGACAGTGGTCGGAGCTGATGACGGAGTCCGGCTCCCGTAGGAGTCCGGGCGGAGTCCTCCTTGCGATTGGAGTCGTGGGCGGAGCCCGGCTCCCGTAGGAGTTCGGGCGGAGTCCTCTCGAAGTTGAAGTCACGGGCGGAGCCCGGCTCCCGTAGGAGTCCGGGCGGAGTCCCCTGCAATTAAAGCCAGGTGCGAAGTCCGGCTCCCGTAGGAGTGCGGACGGATCTTATCGGCAATCGAAGTTAGCGACGGAGCCCGGCTCCCGTGGGAGTCCGGGCGAAGTCCCCCTTGCGGTTGAAGTTGTCGGCGGAGTCCGGCTCCCGTAGGAGTCCGGACGAAGTCTGTCTGCAGCCGTTGGAGTCGAGGGCGAAGTCCGGCTCCCGTAGGAGTCCGGTCGGAGTCTTCCTGCAATTAAAGTCAAAGGCGAGGTCCGGCTCCCGTAGGAGTCTGACAGGGCTTACCAGCAGTTGATGTTGATGTTGCTCCTAGATTGATTTTGATGATTACAAAGCAGATTGAAGGGATACAAATATTTTTAAATTGAAAAAGTCCTTATGCTCTTCAAGGGCAAAATTGTATTTCATTAAAATCCTGATTTGATAGTATCATTTGGTAGAACAAATGATTAGTAATCTATTGGTGAAAATTTCATTATTTTTGGACTTATATTTTTGAAGTTATGAAGGTTTGAAGTGCATGAGTCGACTCATGAGTCAACTCATGACACTATGAGCTGATTGGCACGCAAAAATTTCCCATGGCACACTGGATTTTTGGCTTGGCACGACCTGTGAGTCGACTCATGAGTCGACCCACAAGGCATGAGTCGACTCATGAGTCGACCTCTGCTGATTTGGGCCAAAAAAATCCAGAAATCAAAGTTTCTGGCTAATGCAACAGAAGTCGACTCATGAGTCGACTCCTGAAGCATGAGTCGACTCATGAGTCGACCCCTGCGACGGAAAACGTCAGCAACGGCTAGTTTTTTGCCCTTTTAATTGCCTTTTATGCTTCCTAAAAATGCTCTAACGGCTCTTTTTCTGCCTAATATGTTTTCTCTTGTTTCTTAAGGCTATAAAAGGTTTCAAATGGTGAAAGAAATTATAGAAAAGAAAGAAGAAAAAAGATATATACGAGAGGATCCAAAATCTACACGAGAAAGCCTGAGATCAAAGAAATACCCAAAAGAAAAAGACAGGTGATCCACAATATACAAGAGAGATTGTGAAAGAGAAAAGCAAGAGCATTCAAAGAGAGGATTTTTCACGCCTATTGTTCAACCTTGATCAAGAGATCTTTCAAAGCCTTCAAGAAGTCTTCAATCAAAGATCATCTTCTTCTCAAGCGTTCATTCAAACATTCATCCACCTTGAGAAAATCCAAAAATGGGATTCTTCATTTGAGTAAAGTGTTTTTATTGTTATATTCGCTCATTTAAGGAGCTGTTATTGTATTAATTTGTGCTCTAAGCTATTTTACTCTTTGTGAGTATTTGTTCTTGTTTTTGGAGGATTTCCAAAATAAGGGAAGGTAGATCCGAACTTGAAATCGGAGTGTTTTGGGTTGACTTGTACCCGGAAAACAAGTAGACTAGCTTGGGATAGCTAGTGTCAGAGTTTTCGACATTTGTATTCGGGTTGAATACAAGTATAGTGGATTAGAATTCCCAAGTAGGAGCTTGGGGAGTGGATGTAGGTGCAAGGTTGGCACCGAACCACTATAAATCCTTGTGTTTGTGGTGTGCTTTATTGTTTCTCTTTATTTCTTTATTATATCCTTGCATTCTTGCTTTAGGTAATTAATCTTGAATTAAAGTCTTTGTTCTCATTCATCATAAGTAATTAATTAAGTCTAAAATTTTTAGAAACCCAATTCACCCCCCTCTTGGGTTGCATAGCTGGGCAACAAGTGGTATCAGAGCCCGGTGCTCTAGCCCTTCTTTGATCTAACAATCAAAGAGCCAAAAGATCTATGGCAACCCATGTCTGTACTTCTCTAGTCGAGGGGCAATCTACAAACCGACCTCCACTTTTCAATGGGTCTAATTACACCTATTGGAAAGCTCGGATGAAGATATTCATACAAGCACTCGACTATGATATGTGGAGTATCATAGTGAACGGTCCTCACACACCCACCAAGATTATAGATGGTGAGAAGTCAACCAAACCCGAGAAAGAATGGGATGAGGTTGATAAGAAATTGGCACAATTAAATGCCAAAGCTATGAATGTTCTTTATTGTGCACTAGATGCAAATGAATTTAATCGCATTTCTACTTGTGCATCTGCTAAAGAAATATGGGATAGGTTAGAAGTAACCCATGAGGGAACAAATCAAGTAAAAGAGACTAAAATAAACATGCTAGTGCATAAATATGAATTGTTCAAAATAGAGCATGATGAGTCCATAACTGCTATGTTTACTCGTTTTACTGATATAATTAATGGTTTGAAGAGTCTTGGCAAATCTTATACTAACAGTGAACTAGTAAGGAAGATTCTCAGGTCATTGCCAAGAACTTGGGAAGCCAAGGTGACTGCCATCCAAGAAGCAAAGGACTTGAACACTCTACCTCTAGAAGAGCTTCTTGGATCCTTGATGACTCATGAACTCAGCATGAAGCAACATCAAGAGGATGAAGTCAAAAAGAAAAGAACCATTGCCCTTAAATCCACAGCTTCGCCTGATTATGAAACGGATGACACTGAAGATGAAGAACAGGATGAAGAGATGGCACTCATCACCCGAAGATTCAAGAAGTTCCTAAGAAAAAGGAAACAGGGGATGAGAAAGAAGTTCACAAAAGGGGAACAAAGCAAAGAGAAAGAGAAAGATCAACCCCTTATATGCTACGAGTGCAAGAAGCCGGGACATTTCAGATCCGAATGTCCACAACTGAAGAAAGGTCCCAAAAAGTTCAAAAAGAAAGCAATGATGGCGACTTGGAGTGCGAGTGATGACTCAAGCTCCGATGAGGACACCTCAACAGAACAAGCCAACCTGTGCCTGATGGCACACGAAAATGAGGTAACTTCTGAATCCACTAGTGAATTTACTTTTGAAGAATTGCATGAAGCATTCTATGATTTAATTGATGAATTAAAGAAACTAGGGAAGAAAAACAAAGAACTGAAATTTGGAAAATCAGTCCTTAGTGAAACAAGCTGAAAACCTTTCAATTGAAAAATCCACCTTGATTCATGAAAATCAAAACTTAAAAAATGAAATTAACAAGCTGAAACCTATAGTAGATAAGTTCACCTTAAGTTCAAACAAACTAAATATGATTCTTGATAATCAGAAAGCTATATATGATAAGGCTGGACTTGGCTATAAACCCTGAAGAAACAAAAATTTCTGAAGAATATTTATGTAAATTATTCAAGTAACAAGTCTACAAATATCACTTGTTTCAAATGTGGTAGAATAGGACATAAATCATACACATGCCTCAAATCTGCAAACACAACTATAAAAAAAATATGGGTTCCAAAAGGAACCATTCTGACTAACCTAAAAGGACCCAAGAAAGCTTGGGTACCTAAGACAGAAACTTGACCTTTGCTTGTAGGTGTGTCTAGCATCCCAAGGAGGAAACAGGAAATGGTATCTTGACAGTGGATGCTCGAGACACATGACTGGTGATGAATCACAATTCATCACGCTTGATGCTAAGGATGGAGGGATGGTCACCTTTGGAGATAATGGCAAAGGAAAGATCATCGGGATAGGTAACATTGGTATCACTCCCTCCAAATACATTGAGAATATTTTATTAGTTAAAGGTTTAAAGCATAACTTACTTAGCATTAGTCAATTCTGTGATAAAGGGTATAAAGTAGTTTTTGAATCATCTGTTTGCATTGTGACTAGTCCTGTTAACGATGGCATTAAATTTATAGGACATAGGCATGGCAATGTTTATATGGTAGATTTGAATGACTTAGCCAAATTAGACATGCAATGCCTAGTATCCTTGAATGCTAAAATTAATGAGACTAGTTGGCTGTGGCATCGTAGACTTGCACATATTAGCATGCATTCTCTTTCAAAATTAATTAAAAAGGAATTAGTTCTTGGTTTGCCAAAATTGAATTTTGAAAAGGATAGAATTTGTAATGCATGCCAATTAGGTAAACAAACTAGAGTTTCATTTAAATCCAAAAATACTGTTTCAACTTCTAGACCTTTAGAGCTCTTACATATGGACTTATTTGGACCAACTAGAACCACTAGTCTAGGAGGAAAACGATATGGCTTTGTAATTATTGATGATTACTCTCGTTTTACTTGGGTTTTCTTTTTGGCACACAAAAATGAAACTTTTCATATTTTCACTAAATTTCATCGAAAAGTCACTAATGAAAAAGGGTTTTCAATTCAAAATATTAGAAGTGATCATGGAACTGAATTTGAAAATCAAGATTTTGAAAATTTTTGTGATGAAAATGGAATTGGCCATAACTTCTCTGCTCCTAGGACACCCCAACAAAATGGGGTAGTTGAAAGGAAAAACAGAACCTTAGAAGAGATGGCCCGTACCATGCTTTGTGAAAGCAACCTTCCAAGATATTTTTGGGCGGAAGCAATTAACACAGCATGTTACATTTTAAATCGTGCTTTGATTAGACAATTTTTAAAGAAAACCCCCTATGAACTTTGGAAAGGAAGAAAACCAAATATTGCATATTTTCATGTTTTTGGTTGCCGATGTTTTGTATTAAATAATGGCAAAGAAAAACTTGGTAAATTTGATGCAAAATCAGATGAAGCAATCTTTCTAGGTTACTCCTCCACTAGTAAAGCATTTAGAGTTTTCAACAAAAGAACTTTAGTAGTTGAAGAATCCATACATGTTGTCTTTGATGAATCTAACGATCTTCCTTCAAGGAAGAATGAGGGTATTGATGATGCAGATCCACTAATAGAAGGTTTGAAGGAGATCACTCTGAAAGATTCAGCAACTCCAGAAGACAAGGATCAAGAAGACAAACAAGATGAGAGAGGTGAAGAAATTCAAGAACAACCTCAAGGTACAAATGACCTACCCAAGGAATGGAGGTATGTCACAACCACCCTAAGGAGTTAATTATTGGTGATCCTATGCATGGGGTAAAAACCCGTTCTTCACTTAGAAATGTAGTTAATCATTGTGCTTTTGTATCTCATCTTGAACCTAAAACTTTTGAAGAAGCTGAAAATGATCATAATTGGATTAATGCAATGCAAGAGGAACTTAATCAATTTGAAAGAAATAATGTTTGGACCTTAGTATCAAGACCTAAAAATTATTCAATAATTGGCACAAAATGGGTCTTTAGAAACAAATTAGATGAGCATGGAAATGTAATTAGAAATAAAGCAAGACTGGTTGCTAAGGGATATAATCAAGAAGAAGGAATTGATTTTGATGAAACCTTTGCACCTGTTGCTAGATTAGAAGCTATTAGACTTCTACTTGCATATGCTTGCTTTATGAAATTCAAGTTATTTCAAATGGATGTTAAAAGTGCATTTTTAAATGGATATATTGCTGAAGAAGTATATGTAGAACAACCCCCTGGATTTGAAAATCATGCTTTTCCTAATCATGTCTTTAGATTAAATAAAGCTTTATATGGATTAAAACAAGCACCTAGAGCATGGTATGAAAGGCTAAGCAAATTTCTACTAAATAATGGTTTTTCAAGAGGTAATGTAGATACAACCTTATTTATTAAAAGAAATCAAAATGATATGCTAGTTATACAAATTTATGTTGATGACATAATTTTTGGGTCTACTAATGAATCCCTTTGTCAAGACTTTGCTAAGCTTATGCAGGGGGAGTTCGAGATGAGCATGATGGGAGAACTCACCTTCTTCCTCGGACTCCAAATCAAACAATCAAAAGAGGGAATCTCCATCACCCAAAGCAAGTACACCAAGGAACTACTCAAAAGATTTGGAATGGAGAACTGCAAACAATTGGCACACCAATGAGTCCCTCATGTAAGCTTGACAAGGATGATGAAGGTAAATGTGTAGACTTAAAATACTATAGAGGTATGATTGGCTCATTATTATACTTAACTGCAAGTAGGCCTGATATCATGTTTAGTGTTTGCTTATGTGCTAGATATCAATCTAATCCTAAAGAATCTCATTTGAATGCTGTTAAAAGAATCCTTAGATACTTAAATGGTACTCAAACTCTAGGGTTATGGTACTCTAAGGACTCACAAATTGATTTATTAGGATATTCAGATGCTGATTTTGCTGGATGTAAATTAGATAGAAAAAGCACAAGTGGAACATGCCAATTTCTTGGAGTTAACCTAATCTCATGGTTTAGCAAGAAACAAAATTCGGTGGCACTGTCTACGGCTGAGGCCGAATACATTGCAGCCGGAAGTTGTTGTGCTCAAATCTTGTGGATTAAGCAACAACTCGAAGACTTTGGAATCAAACTTAATGAAACACCAATAAGATGTGACAACACAAGTGCCATAAATTATCTAAAATCCAATTCAACACTCAAGATCCAAACATATTGAAATAAGACATCATTTTATAAGAGAACATGTTCAAAACAAAAATATAATTCTTGAATATGTTTGCACTGAAAATCAATTAGCTGATATCTTTACAAAGGCCCTTAGTGAGGATAGATTCTGTGAAATTAGGAGAAATCTAGGAATTCTAGATCCATATGCCTAAAATTTCTCAATTTCCAAAGAATTGATGTCAAAAACTCTTAGAGCTCAATTTCCAACATCTATCCTGGTCCCAAAAGCTCAAATTTATCATTCTAAAAACTTATCATTGAGCAAAACTCTTCTCCCAAAATTTTCGAATTTTTTTGGAATTTATTCATATTTTTTTTGAATTCTGAACTTCATGAGTCGACCCCCATGAGTCGACTCAATGGCAAACTTGTAATTCCCAAACTTTCAACGGGCTCATTGTTTTTATAGGACCCTGTTCGTGAGACGACTCATCTTCTCATCGTCCTCCTTCCAAAAGCCGTCTTCTCCAATCTTTTGCTCCAAATCCAAGGATCCAATTCGAAGCAATTTTCCCTCCTCCTATCCACCAAAAATCGCCCCTTGGAAAGGAATTTTTTTGTGCTTTCTCACATTGTTTGGCGCGGTTGGAACGTGCCCTAGCACTTCACCGATCTTCCAAATCCACTTCTTTTCTCCACCAAAATCCCTCTTCACTCTCTTGTGATCCTCCTCCACTCAATTCAAGTCTCCTTGCCTGCTACTATATTGAATATGGCTCCAAAGATGAAACTTCCCCAAAGAAGGAAGTCAATCCGTGAGCCTGAAGAAATTGTTCGAAAGAAAAGGCATGCTCAGTCTTCAACTGCTCCCACTCCAGTTTAGTATCTGCTCAAGGTCCCTCTCAATCCTTCCAAGTCCCAGGTGAATCCTCTTTCTGATAGAAAAGTCGAAATCGAGAAGAATATAGATTTTTGATTCTTTGAGAAAAAGGTTTTACTTTTGCAGTAAGATTAAAAACCAAGGATGGGATTTCTACTGCTCCCTTAAGGAAGTCACCTATGTTGACCTAGTTAGAGAATTCTACCAAAACCTACATTATGAAAATGGGTCAGTGACTTCAACAGTCAAGGGAATTGATATCTGCTTGGATTCTAGGATATTGGGAGAAATACTTCAGTTGCCTAGTGGAAGGTTACTCTTATATGGAACTCCCAGTAAAATAAGAGGGGATCAGAATTATTTTAGGAGAAACTTATTCAGGGAGTTTAAACAAACTGGAAGCAAAGATTTTGTCCATTGAGATGAGGGTCCTGCATCAGATGGTAACAAAGCTCTTCTTTCCTAGGAGTGGTAGGCATGACTTACTTTCCAGCAGAGATGTATGTATCATGTTTCATGTCATCACTCAGACCCCCCTGAACCTCCCTGCACTTATGATTGAGGCCATGAGAGAAACTTTGAACAGATCCAAAGCACACTTGCCTTATGGTATGGCCCTTACTAGAGTATTTAGGAGGTTTGGAGTTAGCTGTGAGGGGGAGGCTGCTACTAAGCTCTCTCATGTGGACACTTTCAACCAACACACCCTGCACCGAATGGGATTTACAAAGACTGATGGTGGTTGGATCAAGGGATCTGAGGAGAGAACTGAAGAGAGAACTGAAGATAGAGCTGAAGACAGAACTGAAGGCAGATTAGAAGAAGAAGATCCATCATCTCCTGTCCATGACTTCAGGGCAACATCACCACATATTCAGTTCATTCCTGTTACAGAGGCTGGCCCTTCAGAGTTTACTAGGATGCCCACACCAGTGTATCAGCCAGAGAGCAGAGCACCTCAATCAGAGTTCAGACTGGCTGACGATCAGATCGAGCAGATATCACAGCGTGTGGCTTTTTACTATCTAGTCAGTGGAGTAGTACTACTTTTGCACCAGGAGCCACTTCTTCTGATCAGACCATTACTTCCCACATCTCCATTGTGTTTCAGATGATATCAGATCAGTCCATTCGGATCCAGCAGCTTGAGGACACCGTCTGGAGACTGACTGGCAGAGTTCTTGACTTGCAGGGGCAAGTCCTTGCTTTGGCCCATCCCAAGCCACAGGAGTCAACTATTGAGGTCACAGACCTCACTGCAGAGGCTGGCAGGCTCAGAGGAGCACTAGAAGGTGGATATGAGTTACTGAGGAAAGAGATCCGAGGATCAAGTGAGCATGCTACCACTCAGTTCACTGCTCTACTACAGTCTGTTTCCAGAGCACTGAATGTACTTGATTCCATTAGACTCACCCTTTCTGTTCAGTCCTTAGCATCTCAGTGTACTCAGCCTCCCAGTTCATCTCGCTCTCCTGCTCGTGCCAGAGGCAGACGGGGTAAAGGACGCACTTTTGATCCATCAGCTTCTCATCTCATATCTGATGACTCCGATCCTTGACTTATCTTGATCATTACTAGACCCTAGGTGTTATTGTCTTGTTCTAGGATCTGTATTTTGGGGCCATGTATTGACAATTAGCTGGTTGACTTTTATAATATGAACTATGTATTGAAACAATTATGGTTTTAATGGAATCATCTTTTACTTATATTTCTACCTTTTGTAATGATATCGATCATATTTTGGTTATATATATTCTCCTTGTTGAAATATTGTCTTCTCTTTGTTGTTGTTTGCTGTTGATAATTGCTATATTAAGGGGGAGCAAACATCTGTGATAAACTCTAAAGGGGGAGAAATTAAAGAATGTTTCAGAAAAAGGAAGAGTTAACCATGTTTGATGATGTCAAAAAGGGGAGAAATTAAACAAAAAATTGGAGAAATTAAACAAAATTTGAGAAATTTGGTATCAGACAGAAATTAAACAAAAAGCCATCCATCAAAAGCAAAATCATAAATTATGAGCAATTAAAGAAAAAGCAATCAAAACTATAAATTATGAGAAATTAATGAATGAATTGAAAATTTAAAGAACAATATCAAAAATACAATGCTAAGTACAATGCAAATAAGTAACTTTTAAATTACTTCTTTACATATGCTCTGATTTGCTTTAAAAATTTTAAATATGCTCTGATATACTTCAAAATTCCAACTTGCTCTGATATATCTTTTGAAATTTTATTTACCTTGATACATCTTAAGAAATTTACCTTACTCTGATACATCCTAAAATTTTTTTTTCTTGCTCTGATACATTATAAAATTTGCTCTGATACAATGTGAAATTTTCTCTGATACATTATAAAATTTGCTCTGATACAGTGTAAATTTTCTCTGATACATCATAAAATTTGCTCTGATATAGTGTAAAATTTTCTCTGATACATTATAAAATTTGCTCTGATACAGTGTAAATTTTCTCTGATACATCATAAAATTTGCTCTGATACAGTGTAAAATTTTCTCTGATACATTATAAAATTTGCTCTGATACAGTGAAATTTTTTCTGATACATCATAAAATTTGCTCTGATACAGTGTGAATTTTATCTGATACATTGAAAAATCTTTTCTGATAACATTGTAAAAATATTTTTCTTGCTCTGATACATTGCAAAACTTATTTTTCTCTTGCTCTGATATATCTTAAACTCAAAATGATCTAATACTCTTTCAAATCTTATGAAAATGGACAAACTATTTTTGCATATGACCATTTATACCACATGCCAAAAGAATCATTTTTTTCAAGCATATACACCTATAATGCATTCTTTTGAAATTAGTGTTTCACATAAATGCTTTTGTTCAAATGTTTTGTCATCATCAAAAAGGGGGAGATTGTTGCTCCTAGATTGATTTTGATGATTACAAAGCAGATTGAAGGGATACAAATATTTTTAAATTGAAAAAGTCCTTATGCTCTTCAAGGGCAAAATCATAATTTTACTAAAATCCTGATTTGATAGTATCATTTGGTAGAACAAATAATTTGTAATCTATTGGTGAAAATTTCATTATTTTTGGACTTATATTTTTGAAGTTATGAAGGTTTGAAGTGCATGAGTCGACTCATGAGTCAACTCATGGCACTATGAGCTGATTGGCACGCAAAAATTCTCATGGCACACTGGATTTTTGGCTTGGCACGACCTGTGAGTCGACTCATGAGTCGACCCACAAGGCATGAGTCGACTCATGAGTCGACCTCTGCTGATTTGGGCCAAAAAATCCAGAAATCCAAGTTTCTGGTCTTTGCAACAGAAGTCGACTCATGAGTCGACTCCTGAAGCATGAGTCGACTCATGAGTCGACCCCTGCGACGGAAAATGTCCGCAACGGCTAGTTTTTTGCCCGTTTTAATTATCTTTTATGCTTCCTAAAAATGCTCTAACGGCTCTTTTTCTGCCTAATATATTTTCTCTTGTTCTTAAGGTTATAAAAGGTTTCAAATGGTGAAAGAAAAAAAGAAAAAAAGAAGAAAAAAAAAAGAGAGGATCCAAAATATACACGAAAGTGGATCAATAGATATCAAGAAAAAGAAAGAGGATCCAAAATCACAGAGAGATTTGAAAGAGAAACAAGAGCATTCAAAGAGAGGATTTTTCACGCCTATTGTTCAACCTTGATCAAGAGATCTTCAAAGCCTTCAAGAAGTCCTCAATCAAAGATCATTTCTTCTCAAGCTTCATTCAACGTTCATCCACCTTGAGAAAATCCAAAAAGAGATTCTTCATTTGAGTAAAGTGTTTTTATTGTTATATTCGCTCATTTAAGGAGCTGTTAATGTATTAATTTGTGCTCTAAGCTATTTTACTCTTTGTGAGTATTTGTTCTTTTTTTGGAGATTTCCAAAACAAGGGAAGGTGATCCGAACCTGAAATCGGAGTGTTTTGGTTGACTGTACCCGAAAAAAAGTAGACTAGCTTGGGATAGCTAGTGTCGGAGTTTCCACGTTTGTATTCGGGTTGAATACAAGTATAGTGGATTGAAATTCCCAAGTAGGAGCTTGGGGAGTGGATGTAGGTGCAAGGTTGGCACCGAACCACTATAAATCCTTGTGTTTGTGGTGTGCTTTATTGTTTTCTTTATTTCTTTATTATATCCTTGCATTCTTGCTTTAGAATTAATCTTAATTAAAGTCTTTGTTCTCATTCATCATAAGTAATTAATTAAGCCTAAAATTTTTAGAAACCCAATTCACCCCCCCTCTTGGGTTGCATAGCTGGGCAAACACCCGGCTCCCGTAGGAGTCCGGGTGGAGTCTACTTGCGGTTGAAGTTTCGGTGGAGTCCGGCTCCCGTAGGAGTCCAGACGAAGTCTGTCTGCAGTCGTTGGAGTCGAGGGCGAAGCCCGGCTCCCGTAGGAGTCCGGGGGAGTCTTCCTGCAATTAAAGTCAAAGGCGAGGTCCGCTCCCGTAGGAGTCCGGACAGGGCTTACCGCAGTTGATGTTGAGGTGGAGCCCGGCTCCCGTAGGAGTTGGGCGGAGTCTACTTGCGGTTGAAGTTGTCGGGGAGTCCGGCTCCCGTAGGAGTCCGGACAAGTCTGTCCGTCGTTGGAGTTAGGCGAAGCCCGGCTCCCGTAGGAGCCGGGCGGAGTCTTCCTGCAATAAAGTCAAAGGCGAGTCTGGCTCCCGTAGGAGTCCGGACAGGGCTTACCACAGTTGATGTTGAGGACGGAGCCCGGCTCCCATAGGAGTCGGGCGGAGTCTACTTGCGGTTGAAGTTGTCGGTGGAGTCCGACTCCCGTAAGAGTCCGGACGAAGTCTGTCTGCAGTCGTTGGAGTCGAGGGTGAAGCCCGGCTCCCGAAGGAGCCCGGGCGGAGTCTTCCTGCAATTAAAGTCAAAGGCGAAGTCCGGCTCCCGTAGGAGTCCGGACAGGGCTTACCAGCAGTTGATGTTGAGGATGGAGCCCGGCTCCCGTAGGAGTCTGGGCGGAGTCTACTTGCGGTTGAAGTTGTCGGCGGAGTCTGGCTCCCGTAGGAGTCCGGACGAGTCTGTCTGCAGTCGTTGGAGTCGAGGGTGAAGCCCGCTCCTGTAGGAGCCGGGTGGAGTCTCCTGCAATTAAAGTCAAAGGCGAAGTCCGGCTCCCGTAGGAGTCCGGACAAGGCCTACCGCAGTCGAAGTTGCGACGGAGCCCGGCTCCCGTGGAGTCCGGCGGAGTCCCCTTGAGGTCGGAGTCGTGGGCGGAGCCGGCTCTTGGGCGGAGCCTCTGGATTAAGTCCGGCGGAGCCGCCCCGTAGGGTCCGGCGGATTCTGAAGTCTGTGTGACGGAGCCGTCCTAGGGATCGGCGGAGTCTTCCTTATTTTTGAGGACTTCGGCTGTGGATTTTATACCCAACACCAGTCCCCCTACTTTCGAGTTTGAATTTCGAACGAAGGAAGTACAGAGAGATGGGCACAGTCGAAACTATCCCCTCGAATCCTGCGCACGGCCGCCCCCAGATATTTTGGCATTAAATGTGCGCGTACTGGAGTCTTTTCGGATCGGGGCGATACGAAGGGACCCTTCGAAATTCTCGTCGGTACACTGGCCGAGGTACGTGCCATAATGGCCCTACTGATCCTCAGCCACTTTTAGCCGCCCGTCGGGGGGAGTGGGACACGTGCCGGGTGCGGACTGGCTTGGAGGATTGTGATCATTATGGCGTCGGATCCCAGGGTCTATTTAAACCCGTCCTCCCACCTTTAGGTGCCCTATTCCGTTCCAGAGTTTCTATCAGTGTCTGCCTTCTCTTCGAGAGCCCTGTTTCAGTGGGCATCTTCTCGAGCCGTAGGTGTCTTCCAAATCGTCCCTGTCTTCATCCCTCTGGTCCCTCAGAAAGATATAGGTTGTTCCAGCACCTTCAACCTTCTTCCCACCGCCTAGGGACTTCTTCTCTGTCATTATTTTTTGCATCCCTCCGAGTTAGCTTCCTGTGGCCTCTCTTCCCCCATCTGTCCGTCTTTTAGGGACCTTTAAGGCCCTCCTTCGAAACTACCCGAAATGTCGTCCGGTTCTTCCGCTCCCTGCAGTTCCGGGAGCTCTTCCACCTCAAACCCCCAGGTCCCCTGCTCTGTAGACCAAACCTGCGTCTGGGGCTGGGCTCCTCCCGATTTTTGCACCGGGCGCCATTCCATGTTCCCTGACCTCGGAGGAACTCCTTCTGATAAGGGTTCAGTATGGAGTTCCTCGGAGTACGACCTGGAGCTGCCTGGCCCTTCTGACTGGGCCAGCACTCCCCCATCTGGTCATTTTTGTCTGTACCAGGAAGCGTTCCGTGCCGGCTCCGGCTTCCGCTTCCTCCCTTTGCTGTTGCCCTCTTCCGCTTCTTAGACATCTCCTTGGCTTCCGTGGCCCCGAATTCTTTAGGTTTTTGATAGGATTTCTCTCCTTTGCCACGTAGTCGAGGTCCAACCGTCCTCTCCCTGTTTAGGCACTTCTATACTTTCAAGCGCCATCCTTCGCGAAGGACTGGTGGTACTTCTCCCCCCAGTTCGGCAAGAAGGGGTTGCTGAAAGGGCCCCTTCTTCAATCCATAATTGGAAGGGGAAATATCTCTTCGTCCACTGCCCGACCTTGAGACTGGGCCTGCCCCCTTGGGGCTCTCTAAGGGATTCTGTCCGCCGGGCCCCCAGCCTGGGGGAGGATGACCTCCAGGCTACCCGAAAGCTTCTAGCTTACTCGCTCCTTCCCTTTCCAATCTTCTGAGGGAGCAATTTCTTTTCACATCGGCCTGAGTCCCCAGGATCAGCGAGTATTCATCTTTTACCTTATCTTCTCTTTTCATGCCTTTCTCCTTTTCCTTTCTCTTTTACCTCTTCTTCCTTCTCTCTCTTTTTCCCTCTTTTCTTTCTTTCTTTCTTTTCTTCCCTTTCTTTCTTCTTTTTTTTTTTTCTTCTTTTTTTCTTTTTTTCTCTTTTTTTTTTTTTTTTAGGAATGGACGCCGAAGCAGTGCGGATGCTTGCCAGGGGCCTTAGGGCACACAAGAGAAAGGGGGTGCGACCTCCGGATCGGCGAAGAGGGCCAGGGCGAGGAGTCGAGCTTAGTGCACCCGTCTAGGCGGCTCCGACCATCGACATTCCCTCGGATGCCGAGCCAACGGCCCCCGGGCCTCCTCGAGGAGTCCGCCGATCGGGGCCCCCATTTCGGGGGTCCGCTCCACGGAGGGCCCATAGCCGAGAGGAAAAGAAGGAAATCGGTGGCCCGCAGGCGAGTAGCCACCGAACTACCACGGACGAGCCCCTCTGCTCTGAAGAGGGGTCGGAGAATCCCTTCAATGATAGGGACTTGATCAGGCGGTTGATCGACGGTTGCATTCTGCCTGACGTCGTTAGAGGATCGACCGCGCCGATCCCGAGCAGCGGGCCTGAGACTCTTTGGGGTCCTTCCTTGAGGTAAGCGACTCTTCATTTACATGGCTATTCGGCCTTTGTTCTAATTCCCTAGCCGCCCTTGCAGATTGGGCACCAGCTCCTCGCCTATATCGAGGCGGTGAACCGTACGAGGAGGGACATCCTCCAGGTAGAGGAACGCTGTCAGGCCGAGGTTGCTTGCCTCCAAGCAAAGACGACCGAAGTAGTCGCCCTCCAGGAGGCCCTGAAAAGAGAGAAACGAGCCCGAGAGGAGGAGAGGCGGACCTTGGAGGAATCGACGAGAAAGGCGGAGGCCGAGGTCGCCAACTTGACCGAGCAAACTCCGGTCCTGGTCTCGGAGGCCAGAGTCCTTGCGGTAGAGAAATTCAAGGCCTCTGCGGAGATGAGGGACCTGAAGGTCCAATTTGGCCAGGAAGCGTTCATAAGGGGGTTCGAGCTCTGCCAAGAGAAGGTGGCCAAAAAATTTCAAAGCTCGACCTCAGCTTCCTAGGCGAGGAGTCTGAAGACGAGACCGGTCCCTCGCCAGCCGCCACTGCTGTCGCAGCCCCCTTGCCGGGGACGCCGAGTTCACCAACCCCCCCCCCGAGGTCTGAGATCTTTGATCTTGTACCTTTACTTCATCGCAATTTTTCTTTTCTGTTTGTCTTCAAAAATCATCCAATCAATAAAGTTGAATTTCTTGTTGTGGACGGCTTCTCCTCCCCCCCTCCTTTTCCCTGTTCTTCTTCCTGCAATGAGTCGTGCTTTAACGCTTTTGCCTTCCGATGGCAGTGTCTTGCAGAAGCACTCCCCCTGCCCCTGGGGGTCCCACTGAAATCGACGATCCAGCGGCTGAAGAAGGAAGTCCTTCACCTGACAAAGAAGTTAAAGAAGATGGAAGGCGATCTCCGCAGATTGAGGGAAGGTCATTCTGAAGCCACCGCTGAGGCCACCCACTTTCGGAATCTCCATGTGAAGGGGATCATGGAGTATAGCCGGAGGAAGGCGGACTTCATGAAGGAACTCGAGGAATGCAAGAAGAGCGCCAGCGATCGAATTTGGGCCCAGGCCGTCAGGATCAGCGCCCTCAAGGTGGAATTGTCAGCTGCAAAGGGGAAGATCGGCCAGCTGGAAGGAAATTCATCCCGGCTCTTGGCCCGGGTCGACGGTGATCAAGAGTGGTCGAAGAAGGTCTCCGACCTTCAGCAGCAGCTTCAGGACGCCGAGGTGAGCCATGACGTGCATCGGACTAGCTGGCGCAGGTAGGTGGAAGAATATAAAGGGAGGTTCAGGGCGGCGGCCGATGAAGTCGTCCGTCTCCAGAGGCAGCTGGCTAGCAGGGCACAGCTTACTTCCGCCCGAGATTCTGATGAGCTCCAAGCCCTAAGAGGCATCGTTGAGGAGATTTCTGTCTCCCTCGGGGAAAAGACAGTCGAGCTGCAACAACTGAAGATCCAACTGGCATACGAGCAGCGGGCCATCGTGGATGCGAAGGCAGAATCCGAGGTCTTGAGGAAGAGGCATCGAGAGGCGGAGGCCAAGAGCCAGTGACTTCGTCGGGCGCTCCAGGATGCGCTGCAGAAGAGGGAAGAGCTAGAAGAAGAAATTGAGAATCTAAGGCAGTCCTGGTTAAGGGATGGAGTAGATAATTCTAGGTCAGAGGGAGCAGGGCTTCCATAGAGCTCTTTCCGTCTTTCTGTCTTTTCATGTATTTACTTCCCTTTTTGTCGTTTTGCCTTTCTTTCCTTGGCCTTCCGGGCTTTGTAGTGTGTATATCGAAAATGGAATGAAAAGGGTGTTTTGTGTTACCTCGTCCGCACGTTGCACTAAATTGCCGTCCGCCGAACTTTTCTTATCGTTTGACCTGTCTGACGTAGTCGTCGTTGGGGGGCGCCTGGTCGTCGATGCGTTAGCTTGCCTTTCTCGTCGTACATGGCCGCAAGCCCGAGCTTGGTCGTCCGGGCTCTACATTACCTTGGGGATGTCGTTGTCTTCCTAACCGGTGTCGAAAGTCTTTTTAGAGGCCGGGGGTGTTCGGTAGGAACTCCCCGTTTCAGTTGGGACGAAGTCCTTTAGATCTTTTGGTGTGGTTCATCCTTCATCTGTTTCTATCGTAGTTCGTCATCCTTCCTTTTTAATTTTCCTCTTCTACTCAGAGTGAGGGCCCTCCCCCCGCTTTTTGCGGGGTTGCATAGAAGCGAGGAGGTGCCACTGAGGGGCTTTTTCCTTTCATCCGATCTTGTTGGGCGGCCGGGTTTCGCCACCATCGGCCCTTGCTGCAGAAGTCGCGGGGGGAGCCCGGCTCCCGTAGGAGTCCGGGTGGGGTCTTCCTTGGCATCGCGTACGGAGCCCAGCTCCCATAGGAGTCCGGGTGGAGTCTTTCTTAGCGTCGTGAATGGGGCCCGGCTCCCGTAGGAGTTCGGCTGGAGTCTTCCTTGGCGTCGTGAACGGGGCCCGGCTCCCGTAGGAGTCCGGGCCTTTCACTTTGCTCGAGCCAGGGCGAGGTTCTCCTCCCGTTCCCGGCTTGACTGTGGGGGCGCGTTAGGGCGCTGTAAGGCCTCTCCCCCCATCCGGTCTAAAAGAACCGAGCCTTTGACTTTGTTCATGTCAGGACGAGGTTCTCCTCCTGTTCCTGACATGGCTGTGGGGGCACATTAGGGCACTGTAAGGCCTCTCCCCCCATCCGGTCTAAAAGAACCGGGCCTTTGACTTTGCTCATGTCAGGACGAGGTTCTCCTCCTGTTCCTGACATGACTGTGGGGGCACATTAGGGCGCTATAAGGCCTCTCCCCCCATCTGATCTAAAAGAACCGGGCCTTTGACTTTGCTCATGTCAGGACGAGGTTCTCCTCCTGTTCCTGACATGGCTGTAGGGGCGCATTAGGGCACTGTAAGGCCTCTCCCCCCATCCAGTCTAAAAGAACCGGGCCTTTGACTTTGTTCATGTCAAGATGAGGTTCTCCTCCTGTTCCTGACACGGCTATGGGGGCACATTAGGGTGCTGTAAGGCCTCTTCCCCCATTCGATTTCGAGATATGCTTGGACTTTCGTTTTAGGTATGCTTGGACGGGGTTCTCTCCCGTTCCTAACATAACTTTGTTTTTGGAGGGGTCATATCCAGTCATAATAAATCCACGCCAGATGGGAAGAGTACGTCAAGTAGAAAGAAATTTAGATTCAAGGTGAAATCGTAAGTGATACATTTACAGATTTTTTGAGTTCCACGGTCGCGGGTGGTCTGCTCCTCCTTGAGGCCCTTCGATGATGGAGTCGATGGTTCTGATGGGAGGCCAGTCCCAGGGTTGCTCCTCCCTTCTTGGTGGTTCAGGCTGTGGAAGGGCCCTTGGCCGATCTCCTCTACCCTCGGGCCTGCGTCGGATGAACCTGTCGAGTCGACCTCGCCGAATGAGCTCCTCGATCTCATCCCGGAGCTAGATGCATTCCTCTGTGTCGTGGCCGTGGTCGCGGTGGTAGAGGCAGAATTTGTTGGGGTTGCACTTCTCGGGGTGTGTGCGCATCCTCTCCGGCCTAGGGAGCTGCTCCCTGACCTCCATCAATACCTGGGCCTTCGAGGCGTTGAGGGGGGCGTAGTTGCAGAATCTCCCTAGTGGGGAACCCCGTCGAACCCTGTGATCTGGGCTTCTCTGCCTGCGCGCCCGGGGTGGAGTATTGGCGCACTTATGCCCAGGAGGGGATCGAGAACGCAGCCGGGCTTCCTTTGGCCTTTTTTCAATTGCGGGCTTACTCGAGTCTCCCGCTTGTCACTCCCTCACCGTCTCTTCATCCTTCATTTTGAAGGCTTCTTTTGCTCAGGCGTATCCTTCGGCCCGGGCTAGCAAATCAGCAAAATTCCTGGGATACTTCTTCTCCAGGGAGAACAAAAGATCATTCTTCTGAAGGCCACCCTTCAGGGTGGCCATTGCGACTGATTGGTCCAAGTTCCGGACCTCCAGCACCGCGATGTTGAAGCGGTTGATGTAGGCCCGAATGGACTCCCCTTCCCTTTGCCTGATGTTGATGAGGGACTCCGAACCCTTTCGGGGGCGCCGGCTGCTGACAAAATGGGCCACAAATTGGTGGCTCATTTTATCGAAGGAAAAGATGGTACCCAATTTCAAAGCCGAGTACTAGTTCCTCGCCGCTCCCTTCAAGGTAGACGGGAAGGCCCGATATAAAATGGCATCAGGAGCACCATGAAGCAGCATCATCATCCGGAAGGCCTCCAGATGATCAACCGGGTCTGAAGTCCCGTCGTAGCTTTCAAACTGGGGAAGTTTGAAGTTTGGCGGGATCGGTTCCTGCATGATCATTTGGGAGAAGGGAGGGTCGGTACAAATATCCTCACCATAAGCGGGGGGTGCATGGCGGAGTTCTTCGATCCGCCGGTTCATCTCCTGGAGCCTCCGGTCTAGGAAATCCTCTCGACTTCGAGTCTCGAGGGGCCTCTGGCAGAACGGGGGCAGGGATCTTCCAGGGGTGGAGTCGTGGTCCGATTGAGGGCTCTCTACCCTCGGGTTTGTTTTCCTAGGAAGGACAGGACGGCTGGCCCAGGTGGCCCGCCCCGCCGCCGGATTCTGGTATTCCGGGGATGCCCTTTTCGGGCGTGCCGACGCCTGCGGCTGCTGCTGCTGCATAGCTTGCACAGCTTCGGCGAGGCCTCTGACCTGCTGTGCCAGCAGGTCAAACTGCTCCACGCCGACCGCCGCCGTCGGAGGAGGAGGAGGAGGTTGAGAGACAGGAGGGGAGGCCGGAGCCTGAGATCTAGCCGCGGAGGCCGTGGACCGTCGCGTGGACGCCTTGTGTGGAGGCATCAAGTATGGATCCCGTGGGGGGAAACAAGGAGTGGGTGTTGGAGGAGACGATCGGAGGCGGCTCCGTTGAACGCTCCTTTAAGAACAAGGGTACTGCGAAGACACAGGCCACCCTTCTTCTAGCGCCAATCCTGTTGGTGCAAAAATCTGCTTGCGCTGGAGAAGCTGGAGTCGAGGAAGTCGCGGTCGCCGTCGGGACTTGCAAAGGAAGTCTAAACCGGAGGTGGGGTTGCTCCGGCAAGACCCTCCGACGCTCAAGTCAGTTCTCTGCCTCAACAAGAATGGAGTGCTCGAACGGAGAATTTAGCAGAGTTTTTAGATGAAAGATGAGAGCTTATCGAATAACGTATCTGGGGCCCCCTTTATAAGCGGAGGGGGCAGTAGCCTGATAGCGACATCTGTAACCATCTGGCAGAGGGCTGCCCAGGGTCAGGCGGAGTTTGCTGTGAAGAGTAGTGGAGTAGACCCGTGGCTATCACTGGGGCGTGCCACGTGGAGTCTGCCGCGGGGAGTGGAGCGGCGTCTGTTGTCGCGACTTGCCAGCGGATGGGAGAATCGTGCGGTATCTGTCGCAGGAAGTGGAGCAGGATCGTGGCCGTTATTGTGGCCTGCCAGGGAGTAGTGGAGCTGCGCGGGATCCATCGTAGGGAGTGGAGCAGTGCTGTGACCGTTACTGCAGCCTGTCAGGGAGTGATGGAGCTGCGCGTAATCCGTCGCAGGAAGTGGAGCAGGATCGTGGCCGTTATTGTGGCCTGGGACTGCAGATCCGTCGGCTGAAGTTCGGCAGTGGTCGGAGCTGATGACGGAGTCCGGCTCCCGTAGGAGTCCGGGCGGAGTCCTCCTTGCGGTTGGAGTCGTGGGCGGAGCCCGGCTCCCGTAGGAGTTCGGGCGGAGTCCTCTCGGAGTTGAAGTCACGGGCAGAGCTCGACTCCCGTAGGAGTCCGGGCAGAGTCCCATGCAATTAAAGTCAGGTGCGAAGTCCGGCTCCCGTAGGAGTCCGGACGGATCTTATCGACAATCAAAGTTAGCGATGGAGCCCGGCTCTCGTGGGAGTCCGGGCGGAGTCCCCCTTGCGGTTGAAGTTGTCGGCGGAGTCCGGCTCCCGTAGGAGTCCGGACGAAGTCTGTCTACAGCCGTTGGAGTCAAGGGCGAAGCCCGGCTCCCGTAGGAGTCCGGGCGGAGTCTTCCTGCAATTAAAGTCAAAGGCGAGGTCCGGCTCCCGTAGGAGTCCGGACAGGGCTTACCAGCAGTTGATGTTGAGGACGGAGCCCGGCTCCCGTAGGAGTCCGGGCGGAGTCTACTTGCAGTTGAAGTTGTCGGCGGAGTCCGGCTCCCGTAGGAGTCCGGACGAAGTCTCTCTGTAGTCGTTGGAGTCGAGGGCGAAGCCCGGCTCCCGTAGGAGTCCGGGCGGAGTCTTCCTGCAATTAAAGTCAAAGGCGAGGTTCGACTCCCGTAGGAGTCTGGACAGGGCTTACCAGTAGTTGATGTTGAGGGCGGAGCCCAGCTCCCGTAGGAGTCTGGGCGGAGTCTACTTGCGGTTGAAGTTGTCGGCGGAGTCCGACTCCCGTAGGAGTCCGGACTAAGTCTGTCTGCAGTCGTTGGAGTCAAGGGCGAAGCCCGGCTCCCGTAGGAGTCCGGGCGGAGTCTTCCTGCAATTAAAGTCAAAGGCGAGGTCCGGCTCCCGTAGGAGTCCGGACAGGGCTTACCAGCAGTTGATGTTGAGGATGGAGCCCGGCTCCCATAGGAGTCCGGGCGGAGTCTACTTGCGGTTGAAGTTGTCGGCGGAGTCCGGCTCCCGTAGGAGTCCGGACGAAGTCTGTCTGCAGTCGTTGGAGTCGAGGGCAAAGCCCGGCTCCCGTAGGAGCCCGGGCAGAGTCTTCCTGCAATTAAAGTCAAAGGCGAAGTCCGGCTCCTGTAGGAGTCCGGACAGGGCTTACCAGCAGTTGATGTTGAAGACGGAGCCCGGCTCCCGTAGGAGTCCAGGCGGAGTCTACTTGCGGTTGAAGTTGTCGGTGGAGTCTGGCTCCCGTAGAAGTCCGGACGAAGTCTGTCTGCAGTCGTTGGAGTCGAGGGTGAAGTCCGGCTCCCGTAGGAGCCCGGGCGGAGTCTCCCTGCAATTAAAGTCAAAGGCGAAGTCCGGCTCCCGTAGGAGTCCGGACAAGGCCTACCGGCAGTCGAAGTTGGCGACGGAGCCCGACTCCCGTGGGAGTCCGGGCGGAGTCCCACTTGAGGTCGGAGTCGTGGGCGGAGCCCGGCTCCCGTGGGAGTCCGGGCGGAGCCCTCTCAGAGTTGAAGTCGCGGGCGGAGCCTGACCCCCGTAGGAGTCCGGGCGGAGTCCTCCTGAAGTCAGTGTTGCGATCGGAGCCCGGTTTCCGTAGGGGTCCGGGCAGAGTCCTTCCGGAATTGATTCTGTTGAGGACTTCGGCTGTGGGTATTTTATACCCAATAATTCCGAATGCTAGAACTAGAACTTTGCTTCCATTTCCAACGTTCAGGAATCTATCGCCTTCATCAAATCTCCTACTGACCTGCAGACCCTGCATCAAATTGCAAATATGATAAGGGCTTCCAGTATCCAATACCCAGGCAGTAGTATCACAAATAGAAAAGTTGCAAGTTGTTATCATATAAGTACCTTGCTTCTTCTTCGGCCTGCTCGGATCCAAGGAGGCAATGTGTAGAGGACAGTTCCTCTTCCAGTGCCCCTTCTTCTTACAAAAGAAGCACTCCGCCTGGCTCTTGTCGGGCTTGTGCTTCTTGGTCTGACCCTGTGCAGACGTCCCAGCATGCAGCTGCACCTTCTTATTCTTCTTCTTCCCTTTCTCAAAGGGTCGACGACCAGAAGAAGACCCTCCCACAACATTCACCGACTTTTTATAGAGCTGATGATCCTTCTCAAAGTTTTGTAGCAACCCCAACAAGCCGTGATAGTTCACTGCAGGCTTTGTCATCCAAAAATGAGTAAGGAAGGGAGAAAGGACTTGGGCAATGAATTAAGGATCGCATCCTTATCGAGCTGCTCGTGCAGGGGAAAGCTCAGTTTACTTAGGTGCTCAATCATTTCGATCATGTACAGTACATGATCAATGACTGAGGCTCCATCCCTCATTCGAGCATTGAAAATAGCACAACTAGTTTTGTGCCTTTCAACATCGTCAGGCGTGCCAAAGGAGTCATTCAACATTTGAAGCATCTCCTGTGGCTGGGCATTCTCGAACTTGCGGCTGAACTCATCATTCATTGCCGCCAGCATAATGCACCGAACGGTGGTGCGATCGTTGAGCCACTTCTGGTAAGTGTCTCGGATCGTTCCTTGAGCGTTCAGGGCTGGCTCCTCAGGTGCAAGATCCGTTACTACATAAAGGTCCGCTCATGCTCAAGGATGATTTTTAATTTTTGATACCAGTTATCGAAATTAGGTCCCATGAGCTTGTCATTATCTAATAATGATCGGAGGGACAGGGTAATAGTCATAGCTGCATAAAGGAAAACCAGACCTCTATTAGTACATAAATTATAAATACTAAGGACTTGGACTTTAGTCTAAAGTTTCTCCCAGTATTTTTACAAACTGGTAGCCTCAACCTCCAATTCGAAGAATTACTTTAATTCCTTAGTGGGTACTAGAATCCACACAGACTACACACGAGCCCAACTTTGGTTGGTCAACCCATGTGCATCTATGGGTAGGTTCATAACCAGTTGTTTCTCTAAACAACTTCTAGTAATTGATTTTACCCCAGAACCTAATCAGTAGGCTTTGGCCTCCACTGAAAAGATCTGGTTAGGTCCAACCATTAAAATGATTTGATTTGGTGAATCGGACCAATAAATAATCAGGCCTGACTTTGGCCGGCCAACTTGATCACCATCAGAAAGACTCAAACCAAATTGTCATATTATGAATGATAATTCCATTAGTCAATAAGCACCAGACCTTTGGGCCTCCAATGATTATTAAACTAATGGACTCATTATCACTCATTTAATGGGAGAATATGACTTAGTTATCAATATAACTTAATCATTTTTAGGGACCTAATAATTTTTGAGGATTTTATTAAAGGATAGATGAGAAAAAAATATCCAGCCAATTTCAATCCTCCCATTGACTTCACCAAGTCAGATTAAAAAGGATTTAACTAAAGCTGGCATTAGGAGCACCTAAATCAGTCAAACTGATTTACCTAATGACATGGGTGAGCCCTAATCACCAAGTGATCTAATCAAAATCTAATTCACCAGGTTGGCTAGGTAAGTGAGATCAGTGGTGGGGATAAGCCATTAACTCGTCAGAGATCGAATCACTGCGAGTAGCTCCCGCTTAAAAACCATTGGTCAAACTGCCAAACTTACCTTAGACACCAACCGGTTCATTAGTTTTAATTTGATCAACTTAGTAAATAGGGTTCCACCGCATAGCCATGAATTAAGTCCAGCTTGGTCTAGTTAAAGACATGGACCCATTCAACTACAACTATTGGAGTTGAGTCTAGAGTATCCTTGACCTAATCTAATTCAACTTTTGATTAGATTTGACCAATTACTCTAATTTAGTCCATTTTTTTAAGCTAACCTTAGGTCTAACCCAATTATGAATCTAATCCATCTAACCCATTGACCCACAAGTTTATGCAATTGTCTTAAGTCTTAATTCATAATTCTAGACCTACTAGACAACACTTAATTCTTTTAATTAAGTATTTGGGCTGATGGGTTTGGGTTTGGCATTTCGAAAATAATTTTCAAATTTGAAAGGTTTAATTTTTTGTTCACCAAATATGTTGACTCATTTCACAAATAGATCAGCACATTTCATAAATAGCAATCCTATTGCTAATTACATAATAGAAAATAACTCAATCAAAATAAATCATGAATATTTCTTTAGATCTAATCTAACACATTCATGAAGAGGTACTGAAGAGGTTTAGCATGCAAAACTCCTAGAGGAGTCTTTTATCCCTTAGACATGGCATTCATCTCTCCAAGAAGATGTGTCCCGACACATCTGAGGAGATCTAGTGCATGAACAAGATCCCTTATGCTTTGACAATAGGGAGCCTCATGTATGTCACGTTATATACACATCCTGATATAGTACTTGCCGTGAGTGTCACGAGTAGATATCAGGTGAATTTAGGTGAAGAACACTGGATTGCTTTTAAAAATATCCTTAAGTACTTAAGAAGAACTAAAGATTTGAAGTTGATCTTTGATGGAGGATCGAAGCTGAAAGTTGATGGATACACTGATTCAGACTTTATGGCTAATGTCGATGATAGAAAATCTACATCAAAGTGTATCTTCTTGTATAATGGTGGTGCGGTTAGCTGGAAGAGTTTCAAGTAACTGATCATTACAAATTTGATCATGAAAGTTGAGTACATCATACCTCTTAAGCTGCTAAGGAAGCCTTTTGGTTCAAAATGTTCGTTGCGGAGCTGGGTGTGATGCCATCAGATGCCATTGCACTGCACTATGGTAACAATGACGCCATAGCCCTCACTAAGGAGCTCAGATCTCACCAGAAGTTCAAGCACATAGAGCAACGGTTTCACATCATACGTGAATACCTTGAGAAGAAGTTTGTCAAGGTGCAGAGAGTCGACTCCGCACTGCATGTGGCGGATCCACTAACCAAGCCTCTCAGCCAGCAGAAGATCGAAGCTCACCTTAAGAAGATGGGAGTTGTTGGAAAATATGTCCCAAAAGTCAATCGTCAACCTATTGACGATTGAGCAACCTTGTATTGTAATTGATTTGTTAATAAATAAAATATATTTTTGGTATTTTCATCACAAGTTTTCATCTTCTAATGAACTCCGTTATTGTGATGAAGTCCTTAAGATTATTTAGGTTCAATAAAGAGAGGATTTATCGATTAGTCTTTAAAACTGTTCACGACCAAATGATGGGCTGTTAATAAGGACGACAGCTTCTATCGAGCATAGGTCGCTGTAGGCCATATAGGTTGGTTGTCCTCTTAACCAAGGAGTGTGGAGACACTGGTATGGCATACAGGTGAGATGTAATGGTACATCGTCATTGAACATGACCAACTCTAGAACATTCTACTGTCAAGAATGTCTTTGATGGGATATAGATATAAATGTCCCTTAAACCTAAGATCATCTCAGTGACTTGCAAGCAACTCACTGTGCTTTGGTACTGGACCAACTAAATTTTTAATTCAGTGACGGAAGGCTTCTGGACACAGTCAAGTACTTAGAAAATCAGAGTGTGATCAAGATGGGATTGACCACTCCAAGAGTTGGAGAAGAATGAGTCGCTGTATTTCAATTTAGCAAAACCTTGGCCAGGGTAATCCATCAGATGGATTTGATATTTTGAAATACAACATGGACAACCTGATCAGAGTTGACAGTTGAACTCTGAGGTATCTTATGAGCATTTTGGTCAAGGAGATGAATTATATGAAAACTATATCCGCATGGGTTCTAAGGATGTTGTTCTACATATTCGACCTATCCGACCGTCGGGTACCATTGCTAGATGGTCACTTTGATTGGTATAAAAATTTATTCTTATGCTATCTAGTTAGGTTCGGGCCTATGAGGTCACACACATTAGAGTTCACGATCCGATCGGATGGTTGATCAACGATTAAGAATCGTTCTAGGGTTAAACGATCAATACGATTGACATTTAACCTAGTGCAAGTGTTGCAGGAGGATCGATTAGCAATTTGATTGCTAATTGGCTTAATTTGATTAAGCCAATGAGCTGAGATTAAGTCTAATTGAATATGATTTAATTAGATTTGATTTGAGCTTGATTGGATCAAGTTCAATTGGTTTATTGGACAAGCCAAGTGTAAAAAAAAAACTAGTCCTAGTCCAATTAGGACTTGGGTCAACCTAATTTCTAATTCGATTAAAAAATTAAATCTAATTTAAATCTAATTTAATCTTATTAAATTAGGTTCTTAATTGGGTTAAGATCTATTTTAATTGGATTGATTTGGTTTTAGTTTGATTTGGTTTGAGAAACTAAATTTGAACAAGTCATATATAGAATCCTAGTAAGACTAGGATTCCACCTTAGCCCCCCACGCCCACTCTCTCTTATTTTGTGCGACAAAACCTTCTCTTCCAGGCCTTCATGCATGCCCAAAGCTTTCCACTCTTTCTCTTTTACATGGAATGTGGTTGTGGACCAAGTCAAAGTAGGAATTAGTTTGGATTTCAAATTCTATGAGATAGAATTTTCGGAAACCAAAACTCTTTCCTTATAGCACTGATTTTATCCAGATTTTTTCTGAAATTTTTGTGACTTTTATGGCACATATTGTGTACCCTTTGCTGGTGGTCCATGATAGGAAAAGAAGGAGGGGGCACCCAAGAGTTGGGTACCACTTGTCTTGCCCTGTTTGGATTTTCCTTGACTAGGTATTTAACCTAGACAAAGATTCTTCATATCTCATTATTTAAGATAAATTTCTTCTTAAAATTTTTATGAATTATAGAGCATTGAGAGACCTTTGGGGCTTATAAAAATTAAGGAGAAAGAGTATCAGAGTGTGGAGATATAATAGACACAAAACTAAGTGTCTGTGTAAGAGCAAAGAGAAGAAGAAGAGGGTCTTCTTCTAGGGTTGCTGAGTTCACCCCTTCTCTTCCTCTATATGTGAGTTTTCTGAGAATGTCTCACATATAAAACTTCTTCTCTTACTTCTCATCTTTGGAAGAGTCCAAATCAAGAAGAAGGAGGCATCTAATCGACCATCGAAGAAGGATCAGTATAGTACTAGCATATTGTGCTGATTTCCTGGACCAAGACTTTTGATCGTGATTCGTGGGCTCATGTGGATGACTCCTAGAGGCCGAATGCATGTGCCGCTCATAACATCATCCTCAAGACCAGATCAGCAAAGTTAGAATGTCTAACTTGCAGGGTAATAGATCTGATCTATTATATTTTACATACGTTAGATGTAGTATAGAAACATGTTGATATGATCAACATGTAGTTCTTGCTCTTTATATTTTAATTTTTGATTTAATAATATATAATAATTATGTAATAGGATCTTAGATCTAGAGATTTTATAATTTTATAAGATAAATTTTGATTTATTTTAGTCTTCCGCTGCCTGATCTTGAAAAAGTTTCAATATCTAACCCTGAAACCCTAGATCTGGTTTCTTCAATTGGTATCGGAGCTTAGGTTGTTTATTACATGATTATTTATACACACATAGATTATTTTTTAGATTAGATCTAATTTATAATCTGATTGTTAAATCAAAAATTAAAATTTTTAGATCAATCACGAACTGTAGGTTGTCCTACTGTAAGGTTTACCCCTTACAGTGTAAAGGTTGTCCTAGTTCGTGTAGATCTATCTTTAATCATAAATTTGTTAGATGTAATCTAGATTAAATTTATAATTTATTAAATCTAAAAAGTATTTAAATCTAAAATAAAATCTCTTTGTTAATAATTTTCACACAAAGAACCATCATATATTTGTTTGAAAAATTTACAAAATTTAAAGTTGAAATTATTTCAATTACATGAACCTGTTTAGATTAGATCTAAAGTAATTTCATGATTATTTTACTTGCATTTTGATTATGAATCAAACATGCAACTTGGTTGGTAGAATCATGCTGTAAAAATATTTTACAAACATGAAAATTATTTTCTAAAAGCCGAACCCCAACCCTCAGTCCAAAACTTAATTGAGAATTAAGAAGTTGTTTGATTAAGTTCTAGGATTGTGAATTGAAGAACCAAAGACACAAACCATAACACATTGGGTTAATGGGTTAGTGGGAATTAGGTCCATTAATTGGATTAGACCTAAGGTTAGATTAAAGATGGACTTAATTAGAGAATTGACTAAATCTAATCAATTGTTGTCTTAGATTAGGTCAAGGATTCTCTAGATCAATTACAATAGTTGTAGTTGGTCAAATCCATATCTTTAACGAGAACCAAATAGACTTGATTCTTGGCTAAGCGGTCTAGCATGACCTGTTAGGTTGATCTAATCGAAACTAATTAAATCAGTTGGTGTCTAAGATAAATCAGATCGGTGGTTTTTAATTGGCAGCCCACTTACCTGACCATTTCTGATGGTGTCTAAGGCAAGCTTTGGCAGACCCTCCCACCGATCGAACTTACCTGGCCTCTTGATGAAATTATATTTTGATCAAATCACTTGACTATTCGAGCTGACCCATGTCAGCTAGGTAAATCAGTGTGACTGATTTCGGTGCTCCTAGACCAGCCCTTTTAATGGTCTCTCTTAAACTGACTTGGTGAAGCCAGTGGGAGGATCATGATAAGCTGGTTCATCTGACCTCCTCCTCTAAATTAATTAAATCTTCTAAAATTATTAGGTTCTTAAAATAAAATAGTTATGGTGATAACTAGATCATAGCCTCCCATTAAGTGGATGATAATGGGTCCATCAGTTGGATAATCATTGGAGGCCCAAAGGCCTGGTGCTTATCGGCTGATGGAATTGTCATTCATAATATGATTTCTTGACTGCATCTTTCTAAATGGTGATTAGGTTAGCCAACCAAAGTTGGGCCTAATCATTCATTGGCTAGATGGGCCATGTATGCTCATGTTAATGGTTGGACCTAACCAGACCTTTTCAGTGGAGGCCAAAGCCTACTGATTAGGGACTGGGGTAAAATTAAAAATACTAAAAATTATTTAAAGAAATAATTGGTTATCAACCTACCCTTCGATGTACATGGGTTGGCCAACCAAAGTTGGGCTTGTGTGCAGTCCAAGTGGATTCTAGTATCCACTAAGGAATTAGGATAATTCTTCGAATTGGAGGTAGAGGCTACCAATTCGAATAAAATAGTGAGAGAAATCTTTTGATTAAAGTCCAAATATTTAGGTTTAATGAATCAATTACTAATTAGATTATGATTTTTTTTTGTGCAGATATGGCCACTTCCATATCACTCTGATCATTGTTGGACAATAAAAATTTGGTAGGACCCAACTTCGGTAGCTGGTACTGAAAGTTGAAGATAGTCCTGGAGATGAACGGATCCTATATGTGATAACGGATCTTGCACCTGAGGAGCTAGCTGTCAATGCACGTGAAACAGTCAGAGACATTTACCAAAAGTGGCTCAGTGATCGGACCACGATGCACTGCATCATGTTGGCTACCATGAGCAACGAGTTCAGTCGCAGATTTGAGACGACTCAGCCAAAGGACATGCTTCAAGTGTTGGAGGATGGCTTTGGCACACCCGATGATGTGGAGAGGCACAAGACTAGTTGTGCCATCTTCAATGCCAAAATGCGGGATGGTGTCTCTGTCACTAAAGCCTGAACTCATTGCCCAAGTCTTATCTCTCATTCCTCACTCATTATAGAATGATAAAGCCTGAAGTAAACTACAACGGATTACTGAGGTTGCTTCAGAACTTTGAGAAGGATCACCAACTCCACAAGGAGTCGGTGAACTTGGTGGGAGGTTCATCTTTTGGTTCTTGACCCTTTTGAGAAAAAGAAGAAGAACAAGAAGAAGAATATGAAGAAGGTGCAAGTTCAGGTTGGGACATCAGTGCAAGGCTAGACCAGAAAGATCAAGCCTCATAAGAGTCAAACTGAATGCTTCTTTTACAAGAAGCGGGGGCACTAGAAGAGGAACTATCCTTAGTACATTGCCTCCCTGGATCCGAACAGGCAGAGAAAGAAGCAAGCTATTGCTGGATAAAGTATTTATATGATAACTCCTTGTAATTTCTCTATTTGTGATATAACTGACTGGGTATTGGATATCGGTAGCCCTTACCATATTTGCAATTCATTGTAGGGGTTGCAGGTCAGTAGGAGATTCGAGCAAGGCGAGAGGTTCCTAAACGTTGGAGATGGAAGATCAGTTTCAGTTCTAGCATTACGAATCTTGAAACTTGTATTTGAGTCCCATACCATTTGTTGGTGCATAATTTCGTCGACGTCGGAGGAGCTGGAGTCGAGGAAAACACGGCCGCCGTCGGGACCTGCAAGGAAAGTCACCGATACCGGATGGAGCTAGAGTCGAGGAAAATGCGGCCGCTGCTGGGACCTGCAAGGGAAGTCTAAATCAGAGTTAAGGGTGCTCCGACAAGACCCTCCAATGCTCAAGTTAGTACTCTACTTCAACAGAAATGGAGCACTCGAATGGGATTTTGGCAGAGTTTCGAGTTAGAGTTTAGAGCTTAGAGGAGAACGTATCTGGGAGGGTCTCTTTTATAGATGGGGGAGCGTAACCGCTTGACAGCGACGTCCGTAACTGCCTAGTAGTGGGCCGTTCAGGGCCACGTGAAGTTTGTTACAGAGAGTGGAGTGGTGTCCGTTGTCGTGACTTGCCAGAGAGTGGTGGGGCCACATGGAATCTATTATAGAGAGTGGAGTGGGGTAGTGTCCGTTATCGCGACTTGCCAGAGAGTTTGAGCCTGATGGCTGAAGCTCGGTTGGGACGTCTGATGGAGCGGAATGGCTCTCTGTCTCAGCAATCTAAGAGAAACTCGGATGTTTTTGAGGTTGTTGACGAGTCTACTGTTGTCGGGTGCCTTGGGGGCTGATGCTGTGAGCGAAAGTCATCTGCTATAGAAGCTCGGATGGAAACTTTCTGTTGGAGAAGTCCGACAAGAGTCCGATTGTTAGAAAAGTCCGTCTGAAATTTATCTGATGTCGAAGCTTGTCTGAAGACTGTCTGCTGGAGAGGTCCGATTTCATGAGGAATCTGATAGAGGGTCATCCGACAGTGGAGTTTGGATGGCGCTGTAGGGGTTCGTCCACCGGAGGAATCTTAAGGACACTGGGAAAGGTCGAACATTGGAGAAGTTCGGGATTCAATTCTGTTGTAGAAGTTTGGATGGAGTTTGGCTCTTGTAGGAGTCTGAAAGGAGGCCACTTATTGTAGAAGCTCGGACGAAGATCGGTTACCGTAGAAGCTCGGATGGAGACTTCTTGTTGTAGAAGCTCGGATGAAGTCCGCTTGCAATAGAAGTTCAGAGTAGAGATCCACCTAGTGGAGCCAGTCTATTGTAGAAGTTCGTCTGGGATCCATCCGCTGTAGAAGTTCAGACGGAGTCCGGCTCTTGTAGGAGCTCGGATGAAATTCGAAAGGCGGTCGACCGCCGTAGAAATTTGGATGGAGTCTGGTTACCATAGAAGTCCTGCTGTTGGAGAAGCTCGGACATTGACAAAGTTCAGGAGAAGTTCGGAGTAAAGTCGATCGTGGCAGGAGAAGTCCGGAAGAGATTCAGGGGGTAGTCGATCACTGTAGGAAGTCGGCTGATAAGGAAGCCCAGAGAGTATTTAGAAAAGTTCGGTAGATGACTGAAGGGGTTCATTATCAGAGAAGTCCGGATGGCATGAAAGAAGTTCGGATAGCTGAGGGAGTTCAGAAAGACATTGCATAAGGTCGGAAGCCAGAAGAGCCCTGGGAGGGTCGGCCTCTTACGAACTTCGACTGGGGTTATTTTATACCCAACATCAGTCTCCCTACTTTCGAGTTCGGATTCCAAATAAAGGAAGTACAAAAAAATTATCACAGCCGAAGTTGCCTCCCTCGATTTTCGTACTCGATTGTGTCCAGATATTTTGGTGTTTGGCACGCTGGTGCTGGAGTCTTTTCAAATTGAGGCGATCCAAAAAGATTTTTTCGGAACTCCCGCTGGAGCATTGCTCTAGGTATGGTGCAATAATGATTCTATCTGTTGTCAGCTGCCTTCAACCGCCTGCCACAATGAGTGGGCCACGCGACGGTTATAGATCGACAAGAGGAAATCTGCAGTTATTATTGCATCGGACCCCGTTGCCTATTTAAACCCGCCCCACTCTTTCAGTGGTTTCAATTTGCCTGAGAATTCTGTTGGAGCCCTTCTTCTTCCCCGAGAACTTCATCTTCCTCCAGTGTGTCCTTCTCAGTTTTAGGTGCTCTTCGAGTCGATCCCCATCACCCTTGCTGCCTTCCTACATCTTTCGGACCAGCTTAGATTAGTTCTGGAACCCCTCTCTCTCTTGTTCTTCTTCCATTTTTATCCTTCGCATTACGCCCGTTCGGTTTCTCCGCAAGCATCTTGTTTCTTATTTTTTCCAATTTTCTAGGATTTTTTAGGGTTTTCTCTTGATTCGAAATGTCCTCCAACACTTCCTCCTCTAGCAGTTCTAGGAGTTCGTCCATTCCAATCCCACAAAATCCTAGTTCTGTAGATGAACCTCGTTCGGTCTTTGTACCAGACATCATTCCTAGCACTCTGACTTCGGACGAACTCTCACTGATCATGATTCAGTACGAAATTCTTCCGGAGTACGAGTTTGAGCTTTCCGAGCCAACTACCCGGGCCAGCATCCCTCTCCTGGCTGCTTCTGTTTATATCAGGAAGCTTTCCATGTCGGGCTTCGACTTTCGCTTCCCCCCTTTGTCGTCGCTCTTTTTCATTTTTTGAATATTTCTCTAGTTTCTGTAGCGCCGAACTCCTTTAGGTTTCTAATAGGATTTCTTTCCCTCTATCGCTTAGCCGAAGTTCAGTTAACCCTTTCTTTGTTTAGGAATATCTATACTTTCAAGCGTCACCCTTCGGCCAAGGATTGGTGGTATTTCTCCCCCCAGTTCGGTAGAAAGGGGTTGCTGAAAGGTGCCCCCTCTTCTATCCATAACTGAAAGGAGAGGTACTTCTATGTCCGATGTCCGACCATGGAGCTGGGGTTGCCCCCTTGGGGCTCCCTGAGAGACTCTGTCCGCCGGGCTTCTAGCCTGGGAAGGAACGACCTTGAAGCCTCCAACAAACTCGAGGCTTATCCAACTCCTCTCCTCTCCGACCTCCTGAAGGAGCATGGAGCTGGGGTTGCCCCCTTGGGGCTCCCTGAGGGACTCTGTCCGTCGAGCTTCTAGCCTGGGAAGGGACGACCTTGAAGCCTCCAAGAAACTCGAGGCTTATCCAACCCCTCTTCTCTCCGACCTCCTGAAGGAGCAACTCTTGTTTAACGTCGGCCTAAGTCCTCTCAACCCGATCGGTATTATATATATATATATATATATATATATATATATTATATATATATATATATATTATATATATTATATATATATATTTATTTATTTATTTATTTATCATTCGCTGCTTCCCCCTTCTTCTTGTACTTTTTTCTAAGCTTTGTCGATCTTCTTTCGTTGCAGATATGGACGCAGATGCAGCTCGAATGTTAGCCCAGGGTCTCAAGACCCACAAGAGAAAAGACGCCGTATCCTCGAGGGCCGCGAAGAGGGCTAGGGTAGAAGAGACGAGCTCGGCTGCACCTGCCCAGACGGCCATTGCCGTCGACGCCCCCTCCGATGTCGAGGTCGCAGTCCCCCGAGCCTCTTCGAGGAGCCCCCCGGTCGATGTTCCCGCTCTAGAGGCTCGGCCCGAGGAGGCACCGGGGGCCAAACGGAGGAGGAGAAGAAGATGTTGGCCCATAAAAGCCGCAGCAGCAGGGCTGCCATCGAGGGGGGCCGATGGCTCTGAAGAGGATCCGGAGGAAAATCCCTTCAACAATAGGGATTTAATAAAGAGATTGGTAGATGGGTGCGTCCTGCCTGAGGTCATCCACAGGATCGTCCATGCCGATCCTGAGCAGCAAGTCAGGGGACTCTCTGGGGTCCTTTCTCGAGGTAGATCAATTTACTTCTTTCTTCTTCTCGCTTCTTTACTTAGCTTATTCCTCAGCTTTTATATTGACTCCCTGGCCGCTCTTGCAGATTGGACACCAGCTCATCGCCAACATCGAGGCGATGAATAATGCTAAGAAGGAGCGCCCAGGTGGAGGAAGGTGCCTGGCCGAGGCCCCCACCTCAAGGAGAAGATCGTCGAAGTCGCGAGTCTCCAAGAGGCGCTGCAGAAGGAGGGACAAACCTCGGCAGATTGAGGGCCGCCTTGGAGGAGGAAAAAAGAAGGAGGCCGAGGTCTCCGAGTTGAAGGCACAGATCCCGACCCTGGTCTCGGAGGCAATGGTCCGGGCAGTGGAGGAGTTCAAAACCTCCTCCGAGATGAGGGATCTGAAGGTCCAGTTCGGCCAGGCCGCCTACATCAAGGGCTTCGAGCTCTGCCAGGAGAAGGTGGTCGGAAGTTTCGAACTGGACCTCGGCTTCCTGGATGAGGCATCCGATGATGAAGCCGGACCTTCTGAAGCGCTACCGGTCTTCCTCCAGTCGGACTTCTTCGACTGCGGCTGCCACGATCGACCTTTCGGGGTGCCGAGCTCCTCCACTTCTGCCCCAGAGGTCCGAAACCTCTAATTTTGTATTTTTTTTTTTTTTGTGACTTTTCCTCATTCTCTTGTACTTAAGAACTATTTAATCAATGAAATCAGATTCTTCTTTACAGAGAGCTCCTTTTTCTTTTCTGCATTCTTTTTCTTCTCTTTTATTTTCTTGCACTGATTTGTGTTGTGCGCTCTTGTCTCCCAACAATAGTGCCCTGCCGAAGCTCTTCCTGCCACAGGGGATCCTTTGAAGTCGATGATCGGGATCTGAAGAAAAGTTCGTCATCTAACGAAGAAATCAAAGAAGTTGGATGACGAACTTCACCGCTGAGGAAGAGCCATTCGAAGTCACTGCAGAGGCTACTGCTTTCGGGACCTCCATAAAAAGGGCTTCATGGACTACACCGGAGGAAGGCTGACTTCGTGAAGGAGCTTGAGGAACTCCGAAAATGCACCAGCGACTGATCTTGGACTCAGGCTTCCAAGATCAGCTCCCTTGAGGTCGAGCTGCGGCTGCAGGAGAAGATCGATCAGTTGGAAGGGAGCTCATCCTGGCTCACAACTCAGCCGACCACGATCGAGACTGGTCGAAGAAATTCTCCGACCTTCAGAAGCAGCTGCAGGATGCCGAAGGCGAACTACAATGCCTACCGAGTCGGCTGGTGGGCAAGTAGACGACTACCGAAGGAAGCTCAAGACGGCGACCGAAGGTTGCCCGCCTTCAGAGGCAGTGTCTGAGAGAGTCCAGGCCGTTTCGATACAAGGCTCCGACGAGCTCCGCTCCTTGAGGGGGACCATGGAAGAACTGTCCATGGCCCTTGGGCAGGAGAAGGCCGAACTGCAGCGGCTGAAGATTCAGCTGGCCTATGAGCAGCAGGCGGTCAAGGATGCCGAGCAGAGTTGAAGTTCTGAGGAAGAGGCTTCGAGAGTCAGAGGGTGAGAGTCGGCAGTTCCACCAAATGTATCGGAGATGCTGTTAAGAAAGAAAGAACTGAAAGAAGAAGTTGAGAACTTAAAGCAATCCCTGATGATGGCTGGAACCGAGAGTTCGAAGTGAAGAAGCCGAGCTTCCTAGAGCCTCTTTTACCTTTCATTCTTCATGTATTCTTTCTTTTCTTGTCATTTTTTTTGGCCTTCAAAGGCTTTGTAATGCGCACTTTACTAATGAAATAAAAAAATTTTTTCATTACCTTGTCCATTCTTGCATTAATTATCGTTTATCGAGCTTCTTTATCTTCTGTCTTATTCGATGTCGATGTTGTTTGAAGATTTCTGATCATCGTCGTGTTGATTCCCTTTTTGTTCATGATCGAAGGTCTTTTCGAGGCCATTCGAGTTTGACGCTTCCTCCCGTGCTCGAGCTTGGGGCCCGAACTTCTCGTTACTTTGTGGAAGTCTATTTTCTCCTGTCATTGGGTTCTCCCTTAGAGACTGAGGGTTTTGACAAGAGTCTCCTTCCTCTTGAGATGAGGTCCCTGTGTCTTTGATGTAGTTTATTTTTTCTTATCTCTGGTGTGGCTCGTCGCTTTCCTTTTCTCTCCCTTCTTTTTTTTTATGTTCGGATGAGTTTTCCCTCGCTCCTAACGGGGTGTAGGGGTGTAGAGGAGCCATTGAGGGGCTTTCCCCTCATCCGTCTTAAACGACCAGATCTTCATTGTGTCAGGACGAGGTTCTCCTTCTGTTCCGACACAGTCAATTTCAGCTCATGTTAGGATGAGTTTTCTCCTTCCTAACAGGGATGGGGGCACATAAGGGCCGTTGCAAGGGCCTCCCCCCATCCATCTCTAAATAATCGGCCTTCGACTTTGCTCATGTTAGGACGAGGTTCTCCTCCTGTTCCTAACATGGCTGTGGGGGTGCATAAGGGCCGTTGCAAGGGCCTCTCCCCCCATCCGTCTCTAAATAATCGGCCTTCGACTTTGCTCATGTTAGGATGAGGTTCTCCTCCTGTTCCTAACATGGCTGTGGGGGCGCATAAGGGCCGTTGCAAGGGCCTCTCCCCCATCCGATCTCTAAATAATCGGGCCTTCGACTTTGCTCATGTTAGGATGAGGTTCTCCTCCTGTTCCTAACATGGCTGTGGGGGTGCATAAGGGCCGTTGCAAGGCCTCTCCCCCCATCCGTCTCTAAATAATCGGGCCTTCGACTTTGCTCATGTTAGGATGAGGTTCTCCTCCTGTTCCTAACATGGCTGTGGGGGTGCATAAGGGCCGTTGCAAGGGCCTCTCCCCCATCCGATCTCTAAATAATCGGGCCTTCGTTTTGTCGGATGAGGTCCTCCTTGTTCCTGACATGCTTAATTTCGATTGTCTGAAGGAGCTACTCCCTGTCGTTACAAGCTCATGCCAAAAGAAAAGATATGCAAATATGAAACTTTTATTTAAGGCAAAGTTATTGGTAATAATACTCGTAGATTTTTTGAATCCCATGGTCGTGGAAGGTCTGCTCCCCGTCGGGATCCTCCAGAGATGGTGTTGATGATCCTGATTGGAGGTCGATCTTCAGGCTGTTTTTCCCTTCTTGGGGCTTTGGCTGTGGTAGGGCCCTAGTCGATCTTCCTACCCTCAGGCCGACATCGGATGAATCTGTCGAGCTGACCTCATCTGATGAGCTCCTCGATCTCATCTCGAGCTGAATACACTCCTCCGTGTCATGGTGTGGTCACGATGATAGAGGCAGAACTTGTTAGGGTTGCGCTTCCTGGGGTGTGTGCGCATCCTTTCGGCCTTGGCAGCTGCTCCCTGACCTCCATCAGTACTTGGGTTTTTGGAGCATTGAGAGGGCGTAGCTGTGGAATCTTCCTGGGGGAGAGCTCCACCGAACTCTGCGTCTGGCTTCTCTGCCTACGAGCCCGGGGAGGAGTCTGGACATGCTTGTGTCTGGGGGAGTTCGAGAACGTGGCCGAGCTTCACTCGGCCCTTTTTCAGCTGTGGGCTTGCTGGAGTCACCCATGCCGCTCCTTCGCAGCCTCCTCGTCCTTCAGCTTGAAGGCTTCCTCTACTCGGGCATATCCTTCAGTCTGAGCCAGCAAATCAGCAAAGTCCCTGGGATACTTCTTTTTCAGAAAAATAGAAGATCATTCTTTTGAAGACCGCTTTTCAGGGTGGCCATTGCAACTGATTGGTCCAAGTTTCGGACCTCCAATGCGGTGGCGTTAATTCGGTTGACATAGGTTGGATGGATTCTCCCTCCTTTTGCTTGATGTTGAAGGGACTCCGAACCTCTCGGGGACGCTGGCTGCTGACGAAATGAGCGCAAACTGATGGCTCATCTGATCAAAGGAGAAGATAGTACCCAACTTCAGTGCCGAGTACCAGTTTCTTGCTGCTCCCTTCAAGTAGATGGGAAAGCTCGCACAGGATGGCATCTGGTGCCATGGAGCAGCATTATTGTCTGGAAGGCCTCCAAGTGGTCAACCGGATCTGAGGTCCATCGTAGCTCTCAAATTGGGGAGCTTGAAGTTTGCGGATCGGTTCTGCATAATCATTTGAGAGAAAGGAGGGTCAGTACAGATATCCTCACCGTAAGCAGGGGAGCATGGTGGAGCTCTTCGATCCGCCAGTTCATCTCCTGGAACATTTGATCCAGGAGATCCTCTCGACTGCGAGTCTCGAGGTCTTCTGCAGAATGAAGATAGGGACCCTCCGAGGGTGGAATCATGATCAGACGGAGGGCTCTCTGCCCTCTACTTTCCCCTTCCAGGGAACACAGGGTGACTGGCCCAAGTAGGCGACCCGATCGCCAGATTCTGAAACTCCGACGATGCTCTTTCCAGCCGCACAGATGCCTGTGGCTGCTGCAACTGCTGCTGCATAGCCTGCACTACTTCGGTGAGGCCCCTGACCTACTGAACCAGCAAGTCAAACTGCTCCATGCCGACTGTCGTTGTCGGAGGAGGAGCCTGAAAAACTGGAGATGAGGCCAGAGCTTGCGGATCTCACTGAGATCTGGCCACGAAGGCCGTGGATCGTCTGGTGGATGCCTTTTGGTGAGGCATCAGGTGGAGATCTGGCAGGAGAAGAAGAAGAAGATGTTGAAGAAGATGACCGAAGACAGTCTCGTTGAGTACTTCTTTAAGAACAAGGGTCCTGCGAAGGTTCAAGACCCTTCCTCTAGCGTCAATTCTGTTGGTGCAGAATTTTGCCGACGTCGGAGAAGCTGGAGTCAAGGAGAACGCGGCCGCCACCGGGACCTGCAAGGGAAGTCGTCGATATCGGATGGAGCCAGAGTCGAGGGAATGCAGCCGCCGTCGGGACCTACAAGGAAAGTCTAAACCGGAGTTGGAGGTGCTCCGACAAGACCCTCCGATGCTCAAGTCAGTACTCTGCTTCAACAGAAATAGAGCACTCAAATGAGATTTTCGCAAAGATTGAGTTAGAGTTTAGAGCTTAGAGGAGAACGTATCTGGGAGGGTCTCTTTTATAGATGGGGGAGCGTAACTGCTTGACAGCGACATCCGTAACTGCTTGGTAGTGGGCCGTTCAGGGCCACATAGAGTTTGTTACAGAGAGTAGAGTGGTGTCCATTGTCGCGACTTGCCAGAGAGTGATGGGGCCACGTGGAATCTGTTACAGAGAGTGGAGTGGAGTAGTGTCCGTTGTCGTGACTTGCCAGAGAGTTTGAGCCTGACGGCTGAAGCTCGGTTGGGATATCTGATAGTGGGAATGGCTCTCTGTCTCAGTAATCTAAGAGAAGTTCAGATGTTTCCGAGGTTGCTGATGAGTCCACTGTTGTCGGGTGCCTTGGGCGCTGATACTGCGGGCGAAAGTCATCTGCTGTAGAAGCTCGGACGAGGACTTTCTGTTGGAGAAGTCTGACAGGAATCCGATTGCTAGAGAAGTCCATCTGAAATTTATCTGATGTAGAGCTCGTCTGAAGACTATCTGCTTGGAGAGGTCTGGTTTCATGAGAATCCTAGTAGGGGTCATCCGACAGTGGAGCTCGGATGGTGCTGTGGGGATTCGTCCAGGGAGGAATCTTGAAGACACTGGAGAAGGTCGGTGGAGGAGTTCGAGTTCACCGTTGTAGAAGTTCGGAAATCTGGTAGAAGTTGAATGAGTCGCTCTTACAGGAGTCTGAAGGAGGCCGCTTTATTATAGAAGCTCGTATGAAGACGGTTGTCATGGAAGCTCGGATGGAGACTTCTTGTTGTAGAAGCTCAGATGAAGTCTGCTTGTTGCAATAGAGTTCAGAGTAGAGATCCGGCTGCGGGTGGAGCCAGTCCATTGTAGAAGTTCGCTCTGGGATCCATCCATCTGTAAGAAGTTCGGACGGAGTCCGGCTTTGTAGGAGCTCGGATAAAAATTGGGCAGGGCGGATCGACCACCGTAAAACTTAGATGGAGTCTGGTTACTATAGAAGTCCTGCTATGGAGAAGCTTGGACATTGACGAAGTCTGGGAGAAGTTCGGGAGTAAAGTCGATCGTAGCAAGAGGAAGTTCGGAAGAGATTCAGAGGTAGTCGATCATGTAGAAGTCGGCTGATAAGGAAGCCCAGAGAGCATTTGGAGCAGTCCGATAGATGACTGAAGGAGTTCATTATCGTAGAAGTCCGAGATGGCATGAATAGAAGCTCGGACAGCTGAGGGAGTTTAGAAAGATGCCACGCAAGGTCGGAAGCCGGAAGAGCCCTGGGAGGGTCGGCCTCTTACGAACTTTGGCTGGGGTTATTTTATTACCCCAACACCATTGTTCTTAATGATTGTCATTTCTATCCTAGTTTCTTTTTAAATTTTATTTCTGTAGGTCTTCTGGCCAAAAATGATTATGAAATTTTAATAAAAAAAATAAGTTTGTAATATCATTGTGAATGGTGTTACTATTTTTTGTGGATATTTGAATAATGGTGTGTATATGTTATCACAACATGTTAACATAGTCTATTCTACTGGCAAGCATCCTAAATTAGATAGTGTATCAGATATCTACTTATGGCACTATAGGCTAGGTCATATAAACAAGAACAGGATAAACAGGCTGACTCAAGAGGAAATCCTCGAAATCAGTGATTGTGAATCACTTCCAACCTGTGAGTACTATCTTCTTAGTAAAATGACCAAGTCACCTTTTACTGGAAAAGGTGAGAGAGCTACTGAGCTCTTGGGCCTAGTATATATTGATGTATGCGGACCCATGAGCACAAGTGCTAGAGGTGGATATTTTTACTTCATCACTTTCACGGATGATCTATCTAGATATGGATATATCTATCTGATGAAACATAAGTTGGATTCATTTGAAATGTTCAAACGATTCCAAAGTGAAGTAGAAAAACAAACAGGGAAGAGTATTAAAATTCTTTGATCTGACCGAGGAGGAGAATACCTTACTAGTGAGTTTCTCACATATCTAAGAGAGAATGGGATTCTCTCCCAATGATCTCCTTCAGGAACACCACAGCATAATGGTGTGTCTGAAAGGAGAAATCGGACTCTGTTAGACATGGTCCAATCCATGATGGGTTTTGCCAGCTTGCCGATATCCTTTTGGGGATATGCACCCGAATCGACCTATTATCCATTAAATAAGGTTCCAAGTAAGTCTGTAATTAAGACTTCATATGAGATATAGACAGGGCGTAAGCCAGCACTTTCACACCTTAGGGTCTGAGGATGCCCGGCCTATGTCAAATGGTTAGTTATAGATAAACTTGGATCTAGGTCTGACAAATGCACATTCATAGGGTATCCCAAAGAGACCAAAAAATATTTTTTTCTATCACACTGATGAACAAAAGGTGTTCGTCAGTCTTAAGGCAATCTTTTTAAAAAAAGAGTTTCTTGGTGAAGGAACCGTTGCCTCTAAGGTTGAACTTGATGAAGTTCAACAGGTAGAAAGACCGACACCAATAACTGAACCTGAGTCGGATTTGATTAGATCAGATCCAGAGCCCAATGTACCTACACCATTAAGGCAATTCGGTAGAGTACCGCGTCAATCAGACAGATACTACAGTTTCTTGATCCGAGACGGTGATCCCATCGAACTCGATGAGAACAATGAGGATCCGATCACCTATATGGATGTAATGCAGAGATCTGATTTTGAAAAATAGCTTGAAGCTATGAAATTCGAAATGGAGTCTATGAAGGTCAATGATGTATGGACATTGGTTGATCCACCTGAAGGGATAAAACCCATTGGGTGTAAATGGATCTTCAAAAAAAAAAAGAGGACAGACGAAAAGGTGGAGACCTATAAAGCCCATCTGGTTGCCAAGGGGTATCGTCGACATTATGGTATTGACTATAATGAGACGTTCTCCCCTATGGAATGCTCAAATCCATTCAGATAATGCTTGCAATAGCTGTCCATCTGGATTATGAGATCTGGCAGATGGATGTAAAGACAGCTTTCCTGAATGAAGAGCTGACCGAAGGGGTGTATATGATACAACCTGAGGGGTATACATCCACAGATGAGTCCAAGGTGTGCAAGCTTCAGAGATTTATTTATGGATTGAAGCAAGCTTCTCGAAGTTGGAACATGCATTTGATAAGGTGATCTCTGAAGGACTTGGGTGAAGCATCCTACATCCTAGGGATGAAGATCTATAGGGATAGATCTAAAAGGATGCTTGGGTTATCCCAGTCCAGTACATAGACACTGTGCCGAAGAGGTTCAGCATGAAGAATTCCAAGAAGGGCTATCTACCGATAGGCCATGAAATTTCTCTCTTTAAGAAGGATTATCCGACAACTTCTGAAGAGAGAGAGCATATGAGTAGAGTCCCATATGCTTCGATCGTGGATCTATCATGTACGTCATGACATGTACAAGGCTAGATGTGGCATACTCACTAGGAGTAGTGAGTAGATACCAATCTGATCCTAGAGAAAACCACTGGAAAGTGGTTAAAGCAATCCTTAAGTATTTGAAAAAATACTAAGGACCAATGGTTGGTTTATGGCGAGTCAGATCTAAAACTTGTGGGGTTCACAGAATCCAGCTTTCAATCTGACCATGATGACAGCAGAAGAGTGTCGGGTTATATCTTTACTCTGAATGGTGGAGCCATCTACTGGAAGAGTCTCAAGCAGCATACTGTGGCAGACTCTTTTTGTGAAGTGGAGTACATCGCAGCATCGGATGCTGCGAAAGAAGCTATGTGGCTAAGAAAATTCATTCACCGAGCTCAAGGTAGCACCATCCCTCGATGGTCCGATCCTGCTCTACTGTGACAGCACTGGTGCTATAGCACAGATGAAGAAACTCAAAGCACACCAGCAGACGAAGCACATTTTGCACCGCTTCCACCTAATCTGAAAGATCGTAGATCGATGTGACATCGACCTTCAGAAGATCGATAAAAAGAAAACCTGACCGACCTCTTCACTAAAGTCCTGACGATAATGGAGTTTGACAACTACAAGTCAAAGATGGGTATTAGAGACTGTGCCGAGTGGCTTTAGGACAAGTGGGAGTTGTTAGAAAATATGTCTCAAAAGTCAATCATCAATCTGTTGACGGTTGAGCAACCTTGTATTGTAATTCATTTGTTAATAAATAAATATATTTTTGGCATTTTCATCATAAGTTTTTATTTCTAATGAACTCTGTTGTTGTGATGAAGTCCTTAGGACTATTTAGGTTCGATAAAGAAAAAATTTATCGATTAGTACTTAAAACTGCTCACGACCAAATGATGGACTGTTAATAAGGATGACAGCTTCTGTCGAGCATAGGTCACTGTAGGCCATATGGTTGGTTGTCCTCTTAACCAAAGAGTGTGGAGACACTAATATGATATACAGATGAGATGTAAGGATACATCGTCATTGAACGTGACCAACTCCAGAGCATTCAGCTGTCAAGAATGTCTCTGATTGGATATAGATATAAGTGTCCCTTAGACCTGAGATCGTCTCAGTGACTTGCAAAGCAACTCACTATACTTTGGTACTGGACTAACTGAATTTTTAATTCAATGATGGAAGCCTTCTAGGCATAGTTAAATACTTACGAAGTCAGAGTGTGATCAAGATGGGATTGACCACTCCAAGAGTTGGAGAAGAATGAGTCGCTGTATTTCAATTTAGCAAAACCTTGGCCAAGGTAATCCATCAGATGAATTTGATATTTAAAAATACAATGTGGACAACCTGATCAGAGTTGATAGTTGAACTCTAAGGTGTCCTATGAGTATTTTGGTCAGGGGATGAATTATATGGAAACTATAGCCATATGGGTTCTAAGGATGTTGTTCTACACATTCGACCTATCCGACCGTCGGGTACCATTGCTGGATGATCACTTCGATTGGTATAAAAATTTATTCCTATACTACCAGCTTAGGTTCGAACCTATGAGGTCACACACATCTAGTTCACGATCCGATCGGATGGTTGATCAATGATTAAGAATCGTTCTAGGGTTAAACGATCAATACGATTGACATTTAACCTAGTGCAAGTGTTGTAGAAGGATCGATTAGCAACTCGATTGCTAATTGACTTAATTTGATTAATCTAATGGGCTAAGATTAAGTCTAATTGAATATGATTTAATAAGATTTGGTTTGGACTTGATTGGATCAAGTCCAATTGGTTTATTGGATAAGCCAAGTGCAAGAAAAAACTAGTCCCAATCCAATTAGGACTTGGGTCAACCTAATTTCTAATTTGATTAAAAAATTAAATCAGATTTAAATTTAATTTAATCTGATTAAATTAGATTCTTAATTAGGTTAAAACTTATTTTAATTAGATTGATTTGGTTTTGGTTTGATTTGGTTTGAGAAACCAAATTTGAACAAGTCATAGATTGAATCCTAGTAAGACTAGGATTCCACCTTACGCCACCTTAGCCCCCTATGCCCACTCTCTCTTATTTTGTGTGACAAAACTTTCTCTCCCATGCCTTCATGAACTTCCAAAGCTTTCCACTCTTTCTCTCTTACATGGAATGTGGTTGTGGACCAAGTCAAAGTAGGAATTAGTTGGATTTCAAATTCTATGAGATAGAATTTTAGGAAACCAAAACTCTTTCCTTATGGCACTGATTTTATCCTAATTTTTTTGAAATTTTTGTAGCTTTTATGGCATATATTATGTACCCTTTGGTGGTGGCCCATGGTAGAAAATGAAGGAGGGGGCATCCAAGAGTTGGGCACCACTTATCTTGCCCTGTTTGGATTTTTCTTGACTAGGTATTTGACCTAGATAAGGATTCTTCATATCTCATTATTTATGATGAATTTCTTCTTGAAATTTTTGTGGATTATAGAGCATTGAGATACCTTTGGAGTGTGTGAAAATGAAAGAGAAATAGTGTAAAGGCATAAAGATATAATAGACACAAAACTAAGTGTCTGGGTAAGAGCAAAGAGAAGTAGAAGAGGGTCTTCTTCTAGGGTTGCTAAGTTTATCCCTTCCCTTCCTCCATCTGTGAGTTTTTTGAGAGTGTCTCACATCTAAAACTCCTTCTCCTACTTTTCATCTTTGGAAGAGTCTAAATCAAAAAAAAGAAGGCATCTGATCGTCCATCGAAGAAGGATCAGCACAGTACTAGCATACTGTGTTGATTTCCTGGACCAAGACTTTTGATAGTGATTCGTGGGCTCGTGTGGACGACTCCTAAAGGCTGGATGCATATACAGCTCACAATATCATTCTCAAGCCCGGATCATTAAAGTTAGAACATCTAACTTGCAAGGTAATAAATCTGATCTATTATATTTTACATACATTAGATGTAGTATAGAAATATGTTGATATGATCAACATGTAGTTCTTGCTCTTCATATTTTAATTTTTGATTTAATACCATGTAATAATCACGTAATAGGATCTTAGATCTAGGAATTCTCTAATTTTATAAGATAAATTTTGATTTATTTTAATCTTCCACTGCCTGATCTTGAAAAAGTTTCAAGATCTAACCTTGAAACCCTAGATCTGATTCCTTCAGATTTGTCCTAGAAATTAATAAAGATGATTTTTGTATATTCTTGAAGTGCTAAAAATTTGAGAATACATTAATTAGTGGTTAATTTCTAAATACTTTCGATCAAAAGATCATCACAGAGGATAGTGATCAATCTATTCGAGATCGATGCATGGTTCACCTCCTTGTGGGTAAATGAATCTTGGGTCTGTGGAATGTGATCAACATGAGAACCATATGGATGTCTACTCTCTCGTCAGTGGCCTTTTCGATGCTATAGTGGTGTGAGATGTCCTTTGATTTATGGTGTTATTGGCTATTTGTAGTGAGGCTACTGGGTTTCACTGCACGTTCCCTTGGTCTCTAACCATTCAGATCCTTGCTGTGTATGTTGGCTTCAGTAGGTTTAGGTTTACTGTTTGGAATAGGATGCATCTAAATGCGATCTATCGACCTTAATAGAAAAGGAGAAGTCCTATATGATTTGCAAGACTGAGTTCAGAAAATCTTTGGCCAAAACAAGTGTGAATACTGAAAAAAAAAATTACGGGATTCACAAATAAACTCAAATCAGATCAATCTTGCATATGACTGACAATAGGATCTGACGAGTTCTCCATGACCTTTGTCAAGTCAGGACTCACGATAGAAGAACTGAATCATACGATAACTACACCTAGAGGTTTGTACTTTCATTCTACTAAGTTGTCACTACATACTGCTAGGTGTCACTGGTGGATTGCAAGACTCATCGGGCATCATCTTGATGATCGATGGCCCTCAAAGGATAGAATTGGAATCATTCCAATCCCATCGAAAAGAGTTTCGATGATGTTGTTGTGGGGATCACAATATATCTCACTATCAGATAAAATGAAACCTATGGTGTCACACATTAAGGGATTTAATCTCGAATTTATCAATTGGACTTATGAAATTCTAATTGGATTAGAGTTTATTGAAATCTTATTAGGTTTATGAGAACCATGCTAGCACATGGTTAAACCTAATTCTTTCCGAAACTTCGATTTGATCAAGTCCATAGCCTTGAACCTAACTTAAATCCATTTGGATTTAATTACACTCTTAATTGTAAGCCTAAGAGGATTTGATTAAGTCAATTAGTTGACATAATTATCCTAACATTATCTCTTCATTCTCTCCTAATTATCTCTAAGTAGTGTGTGGAGTAAAAGGAAAGAATGGGTGGCATCTTCCTTTAATTTTGGCAGGAAATGGGATGCCAAATCTTAGGATATTGCAAGAGGGGCCCACCCCTCTTATGTGGGATGGCATGGAGGAGAGAGAGAGAGAGAGGGGCCATACCCCCTCTCTTGATCAAAACCCTAATGTGGGGCACCAACTCTAGGCACCAAGAGTTGGTGCCCCAACTACCTGACTTATATTTCATGGGCGCCTCTTGTACCTACCTTAAGAGATAGAAGATTATTTTATCAATTATATCTGATTTTATTGGAAAAAAATTTGATTAAAAAGATAGAAGATTCTTATGAGATAAGAATATATCTTTTTAAGATTAATTGGATTCCTATTATGAGTCAGGATAGTGTCTATATATAGAGAATGTCTCAGGGTTTCTAAGTGATAGAATTTTGTGAGAAAAAATCTCTCTCTCTCCCTTCTCCATGCCTTCTCTCCTCCCTCTCTTCTCTTCTATGCCAAAGGGTTGCAGATCATCTTCTATGCCAATAGGAGAGCTGCTGTCCATCTACAGTGAAAAATGAGAATAAGAAGAAGAAAAAGGCTGTAGATCAAGGAGTTAATCTCACAGTCTAGATCAAGGAGTTGATCAAAGTTTGAAAGCTAAGATTTTATTTGGAGAAGAAGAATCTACTACAAGAAGATCAGTTTGAGATTGATCTTGGTGGATATCTATAGAGGTCGG